>NW_009632728.1:0-7986 GCF_000690535.1 Cariama cristata | reverse complement strand
GGAAAGAGAGAACCTGAAAGTGATGCCATTTTTCCTCTGCACTCCTCTGTCCCAAATTGACTTACCAGCAGAAAGTGTTTAAGGGTAAGAACTTCAACTGGACGAGGCTGGCAGGTGATGACTAGCCTGCTGAGTAGGACAATGAGAATGTGACTCAAAGCCTTGCCCAAGCGCAGAGGTAATACAGGTTTGTATTTGGAACTCCTGTAGTCCAGGTAATTCTGGGAAGTCCCTTGGTATTCATGGACTGAAAAACTAGATGTAGGTGCCTGATATCAGGAAGGGATTGAAAGCTGGAATGCCTGGTTGGCCAGGGGCTGGGACATTAACCTTCTACCTTCTCTCTCAGTTTCACTTCTGACAAGATTAGAATAATTGAAAGCAGGACTAGAAGAGGTCTTGAGAATTCATCTAGTAGATAAAAAAGTTGTCTTTAAGTCAGAATTGCTTTCTAGAGAACTGTTTCCTGGTAGGTGTTAGTCTATCTCTTTTGTAGAAATTTCTAGATACAGAAATTCTTCAGCCTCTGTGAGATTTCCTCTAGTGTTCTTGTGATCTTTACTATTAGAAAGGTTTTCCCACTGTCTAGTCTTCTAATTTTTTCCTGCAGTTAAAGTCTTTTATTACTTGGTCTGTCCCCACTTGGCATCATTCCTATCTTTTTCAATGCAGTACAGGGAAGCTGTCAGCATTATCTCCTCAAGCCTGCCTCCCCCTTGCTTGAAACAGTTCTTCGGTCCCTGTTTTCAGCACATACTTCCTGAACTTCTAGTGATTTTGGTTGCTCTCTTGCAAATGTTACAATAGTTCACGTCTTACTGGAACAGATTGCTTCATATAAGGCTTTAATAACCTGAGTTATTGCTGAAAGCCTTGTGAGGTAGTGCATACATTGCTTCTGTTTGACAATTTCTGCATAGTGTTTGCTTTCTGTCACAACATAGTGAGATCACTGGCTGTGGTCTGTGGCCTTCTGCATAGATCCTGACTTGACCAGTCTCTCAGGAGCTTTTCTGTAGAAGCCTTAGTCTTCTCATGTCCCATCTATGACTGAGGAATGTACTGTTTGGCAAGCAGAGTTGTTGCTGCTGAATATTTGCTTTCAGAACATTTGACGGAACAGTGAATTTTTATGAAATGGATCATTGGTCGTTGCAAACAGTGTCTATAACAACATGTTACTTATTTTAGAAGGGGCAGTAGGTTATTCAGCTGATGTCCCTACAACAGATCGACCCCAAAGTGAAACAGCCACCTATGTTAATATTCCTGTCAGCCCTACTTCCAAAAAACAGCTTCATTACATGGAACTGGAACTTCAAGAAACTAGCACAAGCATAAGAGGTAAGGAAGTCTACAGTACTGTTCAAACAGCAAAGGATGCAGTCATGCAGAATGTATGGGGTATGGGGAATCTTAATTTCTCATCTACCCATAGGCTTTTGCTAACAGAAGAGTTGAACCCTGGCTCATTTGTGAGGCAGTTCTCGTAATTGCCAACTTGTTCAGAAAAGATTTTGAAGTAATGAGATTCTATAAGATGTTGCATCCCTCTGACAGGTGCATTGTATATGTGCTCCTTCTAAAGTGAACATTTCTGTGTCTGTGGAGTTTGACAGACAGTAATTTGCTTCGTGTTCTCAAGATTTTCATCGCACATATTAGGACTACACTTAATTTTTCTTGCTTGGCTTCAGAAACAGGGCTGTGGGTGTAGGTGTACAGGGCTTGCTCCTGAAGATATCGACCTGGAGCCATGCAGCAAATGCTTAAGAATAGGATGCAGCGTTCTTCTATCTGCTCTCCATGAGGATGTGTGAAAAGGCTACTCAGTAGCCTGGAACTGAGTATCTTACTTCTAATGCTTAACGTGGACAATTACCACATAAACATGCAATATAGCTGCCATGTATTGTCATTTAGAGATGCATTCCTCCTTACACAAAGACCCTAAGCAGGATCTGGCATTTAATTGCTCACATTTGGTATTGATGGATTTTCCATGTATAATTTTCAGCTATTGAGATTTGAATTTTTATAATTTTATTTTCAACAATTTTATTAACTTTGAAATGTTAGCACTTTCCTCATAGATTTTTTTTTTTGGATGTTTATATGGCTCTAGTTAAGTAATTCTGAGCTTCTTCCAGAATTTTATGTAGTTCTCTGTACAACATCCTGTTGAGATGTAAAAGATGTTTTATCTTCATTTTAAAGACATTGAACCAAGGCATCAAGAATGAAGAGCTGAAATCCATAAACTGACACAAGCTTTCCTAAATGTCAACTACCTTCCCAAGCTCCACTTGTATAACTTTGAAGGTGCCTTTAATGACCATAAACATTTTATTTTTTCATACTAAAGTTTTCCCAGTCTCTAGAGTTGTGTGTCTGCACCTATACAGAGCTATTTTACTCCTAAACAGACTGAGCAGCTTTTATCTCCCTTACTGCCAATTATTGGACTAAATTGTGATTCTGTCTGAGGCTGAAGGTGGTTGATCTGGTAAACATTCACAGAGTGCCTAATCCAGACAAAGAAGAATCCCTGCTAACTGCCCTACCAAAGGTATTTTCTTATCAAATACCAGATGTTGTCCATTTGCTGACTAGTAGTCTGCTGATGAAGCCTCCCAGAAATGGGAGAGCTGAGTTCAATTTTGTTTTCTACTGGGAGGAGCAGGGGTGGAGATTCAAACCTGGGGCAGAAATACAAGTGGTTCATTTGCTGCTTTGAAGAAAACCAGATAGCTAAAATAGGTAGATAACAAAGCTTTTGAGATTTTTTTAGTTGTGGTTATCATTTTACTCCCTTTATAGAGCTTGTTTAAGACCAGGCCAAGATCATCTAGGAAATCTGTGGAAGAAATGTCTCAATAGCTTAACCCTGGGTCAGTTTTAACTAGGAATATATGAGTGGTATAGACTTTTACAGGATTCCATTTGGTATTTCAGGGAGTGGATCATCCCGATATGCACAAATTGACATTGCAGCCACCGAGACAGCCCACAAAGTGGGAACACAGCATGCTCAGTGCCGGGAGGAACGCTTGCAGGAGCTAGAGCAGAAGAAGAAAGGGGCTCAGCAGTGACCTGTCTAGGAAAGAACTTTTTGCTCACCACAAATTGGTACTAATTTATCTTCCAAAAGATTCACATTTATTGTAAAAAATAATCATACAAAATGCTGCCATTGCTTATTGCATTTATACCAGATTCATTCCAATATCTTGATTCCTAATTGGAAAACTGGTAGCATAAGGGGTGTGTGTAGTCTTTCTTTTTATTTTAATTTGGTTGTAAAGTCCAGATTTTTTTTCATATGCAATGACAGATGTGAGTTACCTTTTACTGTAATTCTAAAATCCTGGAGAACCTGGAACCAATTCCAGTGTTTATTAAATGGTGGCATTTTCTTTAAAAACAGAGAACTTGAATGTGTGCAGATAAGGGAATGTGAGTGTGTGCGTGGGAAGTGTACCCAAATGTTTCCATGTGTGCATATGTATGAATGTAAGCACATATTACTGACAAAATATATGTATATATCTGAGAGTATAACATACGTAAAACCTCTATTAATATATTAATGGACTCCTTCAAAAGCAAGAAAATTCAGTGCCTGATTTTTTGCAGGCACAGTTTTGTTCAATTTCTATGCTTATTTATGGACATGCTTAACTTTGCCTATGGGTAATTCAGTTTTATACCTCACCAAGAGTTCTGCAGCTTTGGCTAAAGTTGCTCAAATTTAAAAGCTGCAGTGTCAGGGATGCGTGTGTGTATGCATGCAGACAAGAGCACACACAAACAAGTTAGTTAATTATGTCTATAAACCAAAGTAATGTGAAGGGACATTTTGGGTGCTTCTGTTCTTAAAACCCCCGTGTCAAACCATAGGCTTTGATTTCATAGTTCCTGAGTACCTGTAATTCTTAGCAATTTTCCTGGAGTTGAACATAAGTATCATTTTGAAAATCAGGTCTCAGGTTTCTCATACAGAATATCTTAAAATCAAGGTACTCAAACATTCACTTTTGAAAACTGAGTCCTTTATTTATATTTCCTAAACTATCCCTAATGTAAACCAGTATCAAAAGCAGATTATCCACTTTGAATCTAAAACTTTCATTGAATGATTCTCTGCTGTCCCTAAATGGCATAAAAACAGTTCTATGTCTGTGTAAGAGGATGGTGTCTTCAGAGATGCTACAGAATTGAGGCACAGCAGGATGTTATGTTGTAATATAGATTTATCCATAAGTCTGTGACATCTTGCTTTTGTACAGTGAGATTGTATGATTCAAAACTTAGTTTCTTGTGTTGCATTGTCTATGTAATTCTTGTGTTCTATGTATTTGTCCTGACACAAAATGTTATTTAAATAAAATGGCAGTGACACTAGACTAACAAGGCAGAGTATTTATGAAGAAAACAAAAGTTTGGTCTGTGATAACATATCAGCTTTGGCTTCCAGAAGTTATTGAGAGTGATATCTTGGGTATTATAAATTTTTGACTGTATCCCCTTAAAATACAGTATCACAGCCCAATTCTGATTTTCAGATATGCATTATAATATGTATTCGTGAGTGGAAATTTTGTGCCAGTGAGGGTTTCATTAAGTGACTTAGAATGAGAGGTGAGTGTTTGTTTTTGAGGCAGAATTTAACCTATACATTTATTTGAATGTAGCCTCAATCGTAACGTAAGATATCAGAAATCTCTCAAATTAAAATGTGTTTGAGAGTTGACAATTACCATTGTCATCTGTCCTGTGCTAAGATGTACTTTTCTGTTTATCAACCTAGCGTATTTCTGAATGGAAAAGAAATATTTCTTATGAGATTCCCAGTTTAAAAGATTTTTCTTACTTGACAAATGGAAAGTGGTGATCTGCTTTGTAAACACATATTCAGTACAGCTGGAATGGCCTGGACTTACAGCTCCTTGGGACCAGGTTTATCTAACTGACCTGCTCTTCAATTAAGGATCCTCCGCTGGAGGACTTGCAGGGTTAAATCTCTTGCTCTTTGCCTGTTTATATTTAATATTTAAAATGAGCATAACTTGCCTGATGCACTGAAACGCAGTGTTTTCCATCATGAAATAAAATGAAGCTGCAATATTTCTTCGTAATTTGTTTACCGGGAAAATATATTACCCAGGTTCTCTACAGAGGCTGCCTTTCTGTGTGTTACTCAAAATTGCTTGCATTAAATCCTGGACTTTACTAAAGGTCGTCAGAGTGCTGCTGGCCTTACAGGAGGAATCACAATTAAAAAAAAAAACCACAATGTTTTTCAGGTTGAACAGGGCTGGGAATCTGTGCATGCACATGGTTCTCTGTGCATACGTATTTGTATATGTCATAGTAAATTCAGCTAAGATTAGGGACATGGTTGGATATAAATTTGTACATATAGCCTTTGTTAATATCAACATAATTATCCTATCAGGTTTTCCACAAATGAAGTATTTTATTTTTTAGGCTTCTGTTTCTATTTTTTTACTTCACTTGTATAGAACAAAGAGAACAGATGACTTTCGCTTATTTTTAAAATTAACTCCATATTCTCATGCACTACATTATGTTTAGGAGGCTGAAGCAGGAGGCCAAACCTTACTGTTGCATCTGTTAAAAACTGGTTGGTTGTTGTTTTTGTAGTACCTTGCAGGTCTCCCTGTCAAGTTATAGGCTTGACATTTCTGTTGAAGAAACTAAAATTTTCTCATTTGAACGCAGGAGCTCACAGAAATGGAAATCCTTTTTCCTAAATAAACAAAATAATGCGCTTTCAAAATCCAGTAGTGAGCTGGGGAAAATGGAGGTCAAGCCATAATCCTATGAGCAGGCTTGTGCTCACCATGTAGCTTCCACGGGTTAACTCTAGTACTGTGGTTAATGTACAAATAGTTAGGGGTTTATGCACACACCTTGCATGAAACTTGTGCATAAGTGATCTAAAATACAATTTTGAGTGCTATAGGATGATTCCAGATTCAGAGCTCTCTGCAAAAAACCCGAAAGCTCTCCCACGCTTTTGGAGATAAATATGACTTGTAAGTTCTGCTGGTAAAAATGAAAGCTTTGCTCATTTTTTTAATTTAGCTTTCTACCAGAGTCAGATCTCCTCCTGCCCTTACCAGGAGTATGAGGAATTAATTACTAGAAGAACGAAACAATGTGGTGTGGCTGATACTTCTGTAAGATGTTCTTGAAGTACTTTAACATGGCAGAAGTGCCAGTTTGGGGGCAGTGCCCTATGCTGTCAGCAACTGTGGTGTTTGGGCATAACTCTTAGTGTGTTGTGTACCTACCTCTTTCTTTCTGATAGTCCTACTCAGTAGGTTACTGCTAAATGTAACTACTACTTCAGTGGGGTTTATGGCATTGTTCATAAGCTGTTATGGAACATTTTTATATGCAGATATTTGGGTGATGGAATTTCTCCAAGTTAACATATGCTGCAGGATGGAGGGCTGGAGTTTGGAGACATTTGATTGCCCAACAATGCAAATAGTTGTCTGGGTTTTAATAGCACTCCAGCACCTAATAATGGAAAATGCCAGTAGGTGTCTTTAGGCATCTAAATGTGTGAAAATCTGCCCCAAGAGTTGTTTTTAGAAAATAACTTGGAAAAATTCCTTGTTTTGCTCTCTGCTGTAGAAAAAACAGTTTTAATTAGTGTAGCTTGGAAAACTATACTCAAATTTGAATTAGGAGTGATTCAATTTTTTTATGAGATACTGAAACATGCACCCTTTGGTAAGTACCTTTTCTAGTTTGTCTTGGATAATACACATGCTATTGCTAAAAAGACCACAGGAAGAAGACACAGAATTTTATGAGTTATTAGCTGCTCATTTCTGTTAAAATTATGCATTTTTTTCAGATGACACTGCTGTTATATTTTTATGTCACCTTTTATCTGAGAAGATCCTCAGGTCTCAATTGGCCAGTCACACAAACATTATTTTGCAATCTAGATTGAAAGGAAATGTTAATTTAACATCATAGACCAGTAAGAACAAACATAGCAGAGTAAGGATGGAAGAATTAGAAGTTACTAAAGGGAAATTTGTAAGGAGTAGCCCTGCAAACATGTAGGTGAGTAGGATTAAGGAAAAGTGCTATTTTTTAAGATTTTGATAGAATCTAATGAGCTCAATTTTATGTTTTCCCTGACCAGCTGTATCAGCTGAATATTCACAAGTCCATGAGGCCTGGTGGGATTCATCCCTGAGTATTGAAGGAGCTAGTGGATGTTACAGCAGGACCCCTCTCGATCATCTACCAAAGGTCTTGGAAGTCTGGGGAGGTCCCTGCTGACTGGAAGGTGACCAGTGTTATTCTAGTCTACAAAAGGGAGTGAGGGAAGACCCAGGGAACTACATATCTCTTAGTCTAACCGCAGTTGCTGGAAAAATTGTGGAGAAGATCATGTTGAGTACGATTGAAAGGCATTTAAAGGACAATGCAATCATCAGGCACAGTCAACATGGGTTCACAAAGGGAAAGTCCTATTTAACCCATTTGATATCCTTCTATGCTAAGGTCACCTGCCTCGTGGATGAAAGGAAAGCAGTGGATGTAGTTTTTCTGGATTTTATTAAGGCTTTTGATACTGTGCCTCACAGCATCCCTCTGGACAAGTTGTCCAAGTGTGGGATGAGCAGGTTCATGGTGCGCTGGGTGAACAACTGGCTGAAGGGCAGAGCTCCAAGGGTTGTAGTGAATGGGACTCCATCTGGCTGGTGACCGGTGACCAGTGGTGTTCCTCAGGGCTCAGTCCTAGGGCCCCTTCTGGTCACCATTGTTATCAGTGATCTGGATGCAGGAGCTGAATGCGCCATTACCAAGTTTGCTGACAATACGAAACTGGGAGGTGCTGTTGACTCTCTGGAGGGACAAGAGGCCTCGCAGAGGGATCTGGGGAGATTGGAGCGTTGAGCTGTGATTAATGGAATGAAATTTAACAAGTCC
>NW_009632727.1:6831-24994 GCF_000690535.1 Cariama cristata | reverse complement strand
TAGATGACCTTTAAAGGTTGCTTCCAACCTAAACCATCCTACGATTCTATGATTCTCATTTCCAAAAAAACGTGAAAAACTAGAGGGACAAGAGATACCTTTGATTTGTTCTTGTGACATCAAAATATTGGAATCTGGAATAACTTTTTTCAAGCCAAGAACTGAAAGTTTCCAAAAGAGCACAACAGCCAAAATTTCTATGAAAAATGTGTTGCAGCACTCCAAAAGTGGATCATGTAGACACAGGTTTTCAACCAGCAGGTAGGTGTGCAAGCCAGTAGAGCCCGTCTCCAAAAATTCTAACCCAAAAGATCTTCTCCAGTTATCTGCCCAGCTCGCTAGACACACTAAGCAGTACAAAGCCTCCCCCTTCTTCTTCAGAAGATGGTAAGCTTTCAGTCTAGAGGTTCAACACACATGTAAACATACACCGTACCTCTTTTCAGGTGTTTTGCAAAATATCCACTCCACAGAGGGCTGGGGGTAGCTCTCAGATATGCACTCGATAGCATCCGATTTTTCGCTTTTCCTGAAATAGGGTTTGCCTGGTTTCTCTGTTAAAAACGACGCAAAAGTGTAAGAATGCCGAAACAATTTTGAAACAGTGTTTTGCTCATTTCAGAGTACATGAAGTTACAGAGCTGTGATTTGTTTCAGGGGGTTTCAACACTGAGGGAATAGCAAATGATTCTGCCCTAGGGGTACTGTGGGTTGATCTCATGAGCTTTTCAGCCTTGATTGCTAAATGCACAGCTTCCCCCGTATCAAAGGCCTGCCTCTATACACCAGAGGATAATCCTGAGACTGATACTGAGAGGTGTTAAGTTGCTGTGGTTGCTATTCATTTCACTGGGCAGGAGCACAGATACCTTTCGAAATCCCATCCCAAGCCCGTGGCCTTTGGTGGAGTATCTGTTGAGACTACAAAGTCTCTGCACGAAAGGGGATCAAGGGGATCGTTGCATGCTACTCAGTCAGATCAGATACACGATGGAAAAACAAGGGGTGATAATGACTTCTGATAACCAGCAGACTTGTCTATCCCATATCTAACCCAGGGAAAAGGTTCCTAGACAACTCCCAGTCCCCTGAACCCGTCAGGCGCAGACTTGGACTAAGCACAAAAATTTAATGTATTAAAACTGTGACAGATTTGACTCAAAATGAAAAGCACCAACTCTGGTTTTAGGACATCTTACAATGAAATTACAGCTTCCATACAGAAGACTGACACTTTCTTTAGAGTCGTGCTTCCATTGCCTGCAAGGTGACACGCTAAGGTGAAACTAATACTTTTGGCTTTTTAATTTCTTTCTTCATTTATCTCTTATAAGCTAGGTCTAGAAGGTTGTTTTTTTTTTTCACCTATAGAGATTCACATCTCAGTTGAAGGAGTGACATCTAGCCTGGAGGATTTTATGGGAGATGTAATTATGATATTAGACTCACAGGAGCAAAGAGAATGCAATCCAAGCAATTGATATGGAAGATCTTTATCGAGGCTATTTTGAACTAGTCTTGCTTGCACATGTAATAACATTTTTTACCTCTGAAGTCTAATTGATATAGTAGAGAAGGTAATTTTTAATTAAAGATTTAATACTCTGTCCCCTCAATGAAGCTGTTAAAATTATAATTGAGACATGCAACAGGCCTTCAAATAAAGCAAGGAGAGACTGGAGGTGACACTTCTGACACCCGAGAGAGAAATAAAGTCAAACACAAGAAATACTTTAAAAACAAACAAGGAGAGAATAAAAAAATGCTGATTAGTCACAGTTTATTAAAAAACAAGGCAACTAATGATGCTTTCTGTTAAACCTGTCTCTAGAAGGGTTTGCCAGTCTTTTACCTGTTTGGATTATGTTTCGCCTTCTTTTCTTTGAAATTTCTTTTGCATTTTTAAATTTTATCTTTAAATTTTGCCCTTTCCAGATGAAATCATACAGTATTTCTCTTCTGTTAAAAAGAACCGTGTCAATGTGGGTCTTTTTTTTTTTTTTTTTTAAGATGTTCTTGGACACCCCTACTTAGAAACAGAAGCTTGAACTTTGTTGCAGCAGTTGCCTTTGCCTCAGAGATGTCTCTTGTGTGATCCATGAGAAAATTCCATCAAATCTGTTCCCACTGTGAGCCTTTCAAACAAGTCGCACCTCGCAGGTGCTCTGTCATGAGCATTTAACGGCAGTTAAAGTCTCAGCTTCTCGGGCAGCCTTGTGCAGAGCAGCTGCAGTACTGCTGAGTTTTACCTTAAAACCCAATAAACAAGTAAAGGCTGGCACTAAGAAGAGAGACCTTTTTTTTTCCCTTCCCTCAGGGGTGCCTCTTGCTGCCCACAGATTTGTGAATGGAAAAGAAGTGCAGAGACCCATTGGCAGGCACAGGCAGAGAAGTGACAGTGGGTCAAAGTGTGACCTTGGAGAAATCAGAATATAAAAGGGATGTCCTGATCTGGTCCAGATAAGAGCCCAGCTGGCAACACTGAGAATAAACAGGTTAAGATGCAAGCAAACAAATCTAGCCTGTGAGCTTTGAGAGCACACAAAAGCCACCCTCGATGTGTCCCTTTTGGCACAGAGGGACATCTCTCGTAGGGGAGAAGAGGGCTGCTGCGCATTTATGTCTTTATTTGTTCATTTGCATGGTTTATTGACTAGCGAAAGTTGACTCTCGAGCAATCTGTGGTTCTGACTTCAGCCTCTGAAGACAGCTCCAAGTCCCATGCAAATCTAGGAAGATGCTTGAAATGCAGCATGCGAGATCTTCATTGCTTTAACTGAATTTGAGCCTCTCCCCTTGAGCGCATTGATGGCGTGACCCCTTTCACCCGAGGTGTACTTACTCCGAATAAGAACAGGCACGACTACTGTGTAATTGCCGGTTTTACTCATGACCAAGAGGGTGTATTTTCCAGCTTGCGCTTCTTTTATTTGGGAAAAAGCCAAAGACGTAACATATCTATAAAACAGAACATCAAACTATATTGGTTATCTAGAAGGTAACATGCAGCAGACGTAGTAAAATGTTAGCTCGTTAGCTCTTGCAAAACCCGTTCAGAGATATCAGTATTCATTATTTACACAGCACACTTCAACTTGAAGTGTTTTCATCCTGTATGTTCCTACACAAGCAGCACGTAGGAACTTACAACCACAGGTACCCAAGCACCTGCGTAACACTGCGCATTGGGAAGGATGGAATTCCTGAGCTTAGGACAGCTGGGGATGTCCCCAGGGCAATGCTTTCCCTGCAGCCTCATCCCACAGGTTTGGCAGGGAGAGGCAATAATCCAGCCTCAGGTTCCAGCCCAGGTTTGGCTGTGAGAATGAGGGTGCTGGTGCTCTTCCTGATCTGCAGTGTGACCCGAACAAGTCACATAATTCTCCATGCCTCAGTTTCTTTGACTATAAAATCAGAATACTTGCCTCACATGAGCACTGCAATGCTCAAACTGATCAACGTCAGAAAGGCCGTGGAGACCTCCGTGCATGATGCTATACAAATTAAAAGAAGTAGCTTATTTCAAACTACTCTTGGCTTTAAGATTCAGATGTGTATATATGCCTAAACGACAATCGGCAATGTGCCGCCGGGTGACAACAGTTACAAAAGTTTAAAAGATTAATAAAGATAATGCATAACATGAAAGTAAATGCAAGCACAGTCACAGAAAAAACTCCATTTGCATCTTAAAGGAAATGAGCTCTTAAAGGACCTTTGATCAGTACATCTCTTGACTTACCGATTCTCCGAGTCCAAAGAAGGTTTACAAGCTTTGCTCTCTTTAAAGTACCAAAAGCATGAAATGATCTTTGAAATGTTCATTATTACTCTTAATTCAATATCTCCAAACACATTGACTTCCACATTTTTGGTTGGTTCATAGATGTTCTCTGCTCCTTGAGAATTCAAGTAACACCCAAGATCTTCCAAAATGTTAGAAATCTGCAGTGCAGGAGGACAGATTGTTATGTATTTATTAACAATTAGCTTTGTTCACTTTTTTGGATTCAAATACTTTTACATGATGCTCTTCTGGGAGAGCTTTCATAAATCAGTAATGCCTCGTAAAGCCCAAATATGAATACAAATTATACTGAAATAACACCTTCATCATACCTTCATTTTGTTTGGTTTTGGTTTTGTTCTTTTTTTCATTTCTATTCTCAAACTTATTCATAAATATGTTGAATTCTACTGCACGAGGAAACATGATAGGATTTCTGTTGAATTAATTAATTCTGTTCTCTAGACAGACATCACAGAACAATTTTAGCCAGAAACACAATAATTTCCCTTAGCGATACAGTCTATTCTTTACTCTCCTTTTTGTTTCCTTTCATATAGAACCATAGGAAGACGCAGAACTGTAACGCAACCTTTCTGTTTGCGACTTCACTGCAAAGGCAGGGCCAGAACGTTGGGGTTTTTTTAGCATCCCACTGCTTGTCACTGCATCGTCTGGCTAGACTGGTCCTCAGCTCCTTGGAGGCTTTACTTGGTAAGGAACGTTTGGGCTGGGTGCCTTCACGCCTTTCACTTCCTCACCATTGCATACGACTAAAGGAGAATCGCAAACAGAAAGAGAATATTCCACAGTCATTCTGAAAGCTACTGAGGGATTAATGAGTCTCTAAGCTTAGCTGCAGCAAAAGGTGGCAAGTAAATAGCTGCATCTGAAGAGTAGCCCTAAATGTCTCCCTTACTTTGGTGGGTGAAATTTATCTGGCGTAAGTTTACGAACGGATGGAGTTCATTGCATCCTCTGCCCCGCACTGTGCTTGGCCAGCTGGCCAGTTCTCATTCCTTGCTCCTTCTTTTTCCCATTGCTTGATCTGAGAAGTATCTAGAGATAACAGCCATATACTGCTTTGTCAGATACAAGGACAGCACAGCTTTGGCTGGTATACCTTCATTTGTTATCCGAATTATTGATTTATTTGTCCAGGAATGAAAAAGATTTCATACGACTATCTTGAAACAAGAATCCTCAGGCAATATTTTAATCGCAGGGCTCAGCTGCTTTATAATTTAGTTGCACACGACCTCTTCTTGGCTTTTTGCTGTTTTGAGTCAGGAGAGGAGAAAAAAAAAAAATCGTGTTTGATTCCCTATCCATCTTTGGTGTCTCAGTCAAGGTTTAGACCAGGCAGGGATGTAGGGGCTTCGGTGGTGGGAAGAGAGGGCAGTACACCTTCCCCATCGGTCCCGTGGCACACACACACCGTGGCAGGCCATTGACCTTGGCAATCTCCTCCTAAGGGCACATCATTTTTTACACTGGTACATTTCCAGCAATATTCAGGCATACTGATGTGAGACAGTATCGAGGTAGAAATTAAAAAATCAGTTTTAGAGAAAACCGATACTTATCTGTTTACAGTTTCAATGTATGACTTGTGATATGTACTTCCCTCTAACCTTCTCTAGTCATATTTGGCCTAACCCTGGTTATTTTGACTATGACATTCCCACAGCCTAAAGGTTTAGCGTGTTGTAATCTTCTGGGAAGGTATTTCTGGAATGGACAGGAATATTTTATAAGGCACTCGTTCTCTGTTAGATTACCTTAGGAGACACCGATGTCTCTGGTGTTCCTGAACCTTCATCCTTCTGGCTGATAAACACACATGTAATCTCAGATGTATTTTGATTCATTGCAGAAGTGAAAGTAACTGCTGTCATAACAAGAACTATAAAACAGAAATAGAAAACAAATGCAATCATGTCTAGATCTCTGCTCAGGGATAATAATTTTAGTAAAAATAAAATACAATGAAATTTTAGAAAGATTACATTTTTTTTTCTAAAAAAAGCAAAAGGAATATGCAGATATATTGTATGAATTTGCAAACTCTGCGTTTGCATATTGAAGGTGAGTGGAAGCATTATTTGGAGGACCTTTCAAAAGCACAGATACATGGCACTTTAGAAGCATGTCCCATTATATTGCAGAAAATGTCTAAAGACAAAAGCCTCTGGGTGTTATGGAGGCTCCTTTAGAAACCGCATTACAAAACACAGGGTACCCTCTTGCAGATCGCTTTTGCATCAGCGTGTCTGAAAGGGCCCTGCAGCGTTCGCCCATCGTGAGCCCGAGGAAGACCACGCACCATCCCTCCCCTCCGCACTAGAGAGGTGTCCGAGTCAGAAATACTCCCCAAGCACCCCTCACTCCTGCGCAGACAAATGGCAAAATAAAGTCCTCCAACTTGCAATGGCAAAATAATGGCAAAATAAAGTCTTCCAACTTGCAATGGCAAAATAATGGCAAAATAAAGTCCTTCACTTTGCAATGGCAAAATGAAGTCCTCCAACTTGCCTTTAGAGCCCACGCTCAGCTCACCCAAGGACTCAAGATCTACTCTTCCCCTTCCCTTCTCTCCAGGACAGGCTGTATCTGATCGGACATACCGGACACTCTCCTGAGCCTTCCTGGCACAGATCTGTGCACCCCAGCAGCTCACAAGTGAGGTCCAGTTTAGATGATTCTTCCCTTGAGCTGCCATTCACAGCCTTGGCCTCTTGCCCTTCTGGGAAGCAAACGAGGCAGCAATTCCCACTATTTTGAGGAAAGCAGATGCAGAAAGTGGAGGGCAAGGAAGAGTAAGTCCATGGCTTTCTCCTGCCTTCTCTTTCCTCCATCCCCTCCCTGGCTCTGGAGCCGACACCGCTCACTTCCCAGCTCCCAGCCCTGGCAGGAGCAGCAAATGTCCCTTCTCCTTATCCATAAGGAGAAGTGTGGGAAAGCTTCTGGTGCCTCAAGGCATCATCTCTCCGGAATGCCTCATATGAGCCTTTCTGCAGGCACTGCAGCTTCAAAAGTCACCTTTTAGCCTTAAAGGAGCTATACAGTAACCGTGCCCCTATCACTGCACATAAACAAGAAAAACAGAAGTAAGACCGCACGACTCGCAGGCTGAAATGTGTCTGACTTCCATCAAGCCCCTCAAGCCAGCCCACAATAGTACGAATAAGCACCGAATCACAAAATAACACCTCTCTCCTGGCAACCTGGAAAATTTCTCCCCTCGGGTCTTGGTTTTTGGCTTTTCCTTTTGTTTTTCCCCCTCAGGTCCTGAGACGGTTGGACATAAAGCAAGGTGCAGAGTTGAAAGGATGGAAAAAAGGTAAATGTATTAGGGAGTGCTTGGAGGATGCAAGTAATGAGACTGTTTCTGCAGGTGATGCAAGGAGCAAAACTGGAAGGAGGAAGAAATAAATAAGAGTTGCTGCCATCTCCTTTTTGACATTTGTGCCTTCTGGAGCTGTTCAAGCTCTAAGCTGGCAACACTCTGACAACCTCGTCTCAGCCCTCTTGACAAACGTGGATTACGACCGAGTCTTTCTCATTCAGGCACCCAAGATAACACTTCATTGTGGGTCCCACCTTTCCACAGTATACACAGGCAATGGACTGCTTTTGCAGACCTCTGGGGAAGATCCTGTCTGTCTGTCTGTCATCCCTAAGAAAGGTGAACAGGACTTCTTTGTGGAGACACGTATCTCCCTCCATTGGCTATAAAGATAACGTTGGCACTTCTTGAGACCGGGAGTGCCAGAGGGCAGCTGAAAGGCAGGTACACGTTCTTTATCCACAACTGGCATGCCGAATTCCTCCCCACCGACACAACCCAGGTTTCCAGCCCTCCCCCTACCCTTTCACCAGGTTCTTCTCTGCTCAGCTTTCTCCACTTCTGTTTGTTTGTTTGCCACTTTACCTTCCACTGTTTTCAAACCAGTGACCATCTGACCGGCTCCCAGCCAGGGGCTTAGCTGATGGAAACCTACCTACAGCTGCTGATTTCCAACTGAAACCACCTGAAAATATGACCTCAAAAGTTCAACTCACTTGGCCTGTTGAGCATTCCCTTGCTTCAGCTTTCTGATCTGCAAATAGTTTTAGCTTCTGATTGTAGAAGCCGAGCCAATTTATCCCTGGCATTACTCCACTTTGCTCACACTGCCTTGTTAGCAGGATGCTTAACGCCACAGTAGGAAAGATGCATTTACACACCAAGAGGGAAAAGGTTTGCAGCTAAATGTTCGGCAGAAGCAGACAGATGTAGCAACCAGACTGTGAGAGCAAGACATGCAAACAAGGTGTCTGATGAACAGGAACTGCATCTGTAAAGGATGCTATGTGGGAGTATACGCTGGCAGAAGGAGGAGTGAGCACCCTGACACCCCCACGTGTACGAGAAAATGGGACTCCTTGTCCTGTTAACTGCTAGAGCTTCTCACTGCTGTCCTCTGATTCACCATCTCGATCTTTCAGCCTCTAGCTGGCCTGTCCAGGGACTGCTGTCATGGTCTGCACATCAGTCGTCCTCCTGAAAGCCCAAAGTAAGAACTGCAGAGACTGAAACCACTGGGTAAGGAATATCCAAGATGTAGCGTGCATAATCTTGTGTATTGCCGAACTGTAGTGAAGTTGAAATGGAAATAGATTGCTGCCTCTGAACAATCTTTGCTTATGCCTGCTTTCCATCTTCATTCTCTTTTTATAGGTTATACAAAAATAAATGCAGTAGGAGAATTCTTGTTCTCACTGGAGTCAGACAAACCTCTAGTTGCCATAAACTGAGCCAGGATTTCATCAAGATGTGTAGGCACAGACATGGGGAAATGCCTGTACAAGTCAAAAAGTGGGCTTACACGTTATGGTGCTGAGAAGAAAGGCATGAATCTACTGGAGAGATACCAAACCAAGAAGATATGTTTAAGCTAGTTCAGCTATCAGACGGTTCACCTAATGGAACTGCTTACGAAAGTTTCTTTTCAAATGAGGATGACTAAAGTGGCCTTTGGAAAACTGGGAAAGTCACTCCAAAATATGTTGAAAGTCTATCAGAAAGAGAATAGCTGTGGAACTGGAGCATTGTGAAGGATGAAGAGAAAACCTTTCTCTTCATGCCAAGGGATGCATCTTGTGCTTGCGTTCAGCTCAGGTTGCTCAGTACTTTAGACAGCAGTCAGGCCTTTCCTGCACATAGAACAATCTTCCATTCTGCCTTACAGCTCGGGAGACTTACATAAACCAAACTATGCTTTGCTTCTTATTTGGCTTCCGACTCTTTTCTCTGGGTGAGACTCTCTGGATCAACTTTCTAAAATTTTCTTCCTGACCGGGGAAGGTAGAAGGACCCTTCTTTCCAGCAAAGCTATAGCTCTCCCACACTCATGTGCTGCCAGAAACAAACCCGTAAAAGTGGTGACATGGATGAGCCTAATATGCATGCATTGACCCTTAAAAACCCCACACCTTCTCAGGTGTCTGCCTTTTTTTTCAAATCACCCCCAAAGCGGCGGATGCTGAAGTGATAATTTTACTCAATTATAAATGTGACAAAAATCAGAGGGAGGCAGGATAGGTAGAAAGAACTGATCTTAAATGAATTCCTACCTTTTAGAAATACCTTATTTCTCTCCCATCAAACTTAACTTTTCTCCGTCCCCATCTTTTATCACACCTTCCTTCCTCAGTGTCTTCACCCTTTCAGCTTCACTCCCAGCTTCCAAAAAAATGCAGCCTGTGAGTTCAATCTCACATGACGATGGAGCCAGAGCTGTTGCTCCGTGTTGCAGAATATTAACCATGTTAGAACAAGGTTTAACAAGCTAGGTGGGTGACAAGACGCCTCTGTTGCAGCTCATGCTAATTGTGACTATTTATTGTAACACTGGATGGGGTACGTCTAGGTCAGGACCAGTCATTTATCTGGTCTTACCAGTTACCTACAACAAACATCACGTGAACTGATTTAATTATTCAGAGTCATGTTCAAGCATGATCGAGATTTGAGATGGAAAAAAAGCCTATAGAGTGTGGCAGCTCTTCAGGAGGGTTTAGTGGAAGGGAACCAAGAATCTCTAGGCTTGAATCCCTGAGCAGGAAGGCAGTCAGAAGGCGGGGGGTAGGGGAGGCCGGGAAGTTTTGGCAAGTGCTTAATTAGGACCTTAAGCAGGACGTGGCTTAATTACGAACCTTGCATTTCTACGTATAGGTTTACTGTAGGCATTACCAAGCAGGCTGGCCTGAGTACAGCGACCAGAGCTGCACTTCCCAGCCAGTGCAATTCATATTGTCCCCAGCGTATTTTTCTATACCCTTATTTTCTCTCTCAGAAAGGACACGTTCCACATTTTCACGGTGGTCAACAGAACGCATGTCCCACATCTGACAGTGCCATCCAATACCCCCGCACGGCACAGCAGGTGAGAGAAGCTACAGCCCAGCTGAATACAACTGCATTCCCCCCGAGGTGGTCAGAAAGGTGGACTGAATTTTATGACTCCTAATTAAGCCTGCCCGTGAGCGCCCGCGGCTCCGTGCTCCTCGGACAACAGAGCCAGCGGTGAATACACACACTCGGCCCTTTGAAGTGCAGGGCCGAGTAACTAACTACCGGTAACTAACTCGACCAGTTCTCGCTCCTGTTCCCTTGCGAGGGAGCTGCCCAGCATTTCTTTATTCTAGGGAAACGAAACGTGAAACACAAAATCCTTGTAAATTCTTCCATACGTTAATTAAAGCACTGATGACAGATAACTGACTTTTTTTCCCCCTTCTTTTCTTCCACGGGGTGTCCAGCAAACATTTTCTGTTCTTCTATTAAAAGACAGAAAGTTTAAAAATGCTGACCCTTGCTGGGAAGATCCCATGGCCATCCTTGCATGGCTTGGATAGGATTCTGACTTAGTTCTATCATTTTGAAAAATTTGTTTAAAAAATGTACTTTTTGCACAAGAACTACTCATGCATATACAGTAAAAACTTCCTACTCAGCAGAACATCTTCAAGCAGGTTGTGCCCCTGCTTACTATAGCGGTCTCAAAAGTGTTTCTTTTGAAGAGATGTTACACCAGAACTTGTTGTCACAGTGGACAACCATTTCTAATTTGTCCAGTGCAAGTGCCAGCAAAGGGTTCTGCTGGCTGATAACTAATTCACCTTATGTCAGCTTCTGCAGTAAAACTACACTGCCTCTGCCTAAGAAGTTTGCTTCCCTAGTCCTTCCAAACTTAATCTGCGCCTGAATCTCAAAGATCTCCTTGCAATGTATGAGAAAGAGAGAAGAAGTTTCCTCAGTCTGCCTCAGGGACATCACTGCCAAGACCTGCCTACTCCAATATAGTTCGTCACACGCAGTAGGGAAGACTCTATCCATAAATTAATTTTCTGTATTTTAAATTTTCCTCTTTTCCTCAGCCCTTCATTTTTAGGTCCCAGGTAGTTCGTCACACGCAGTAGGGAAGACTCTGTCCATAAATTAATTTTCTATATTTTAAATTTTCCTCATCTTTTCCTCAACCCTCCATTTTTAGGTCCCAGATGAAAACAGCTGCAAGAAATCTACTCTTCCACACTTTTTTTTAAAAAAAAAAAAATCTAATGACTTGGCCAATGTTTCCAAGAATTCGTCCTCTGTCCTGTTATGTCCTAACATATTTTTGGTACAGATTTCAGCAAACTTCATCTTCTGGATAAAATGATGCCTTTCAATGCTAATAACTTTCTTCCAGAGGAGGACAGTCAGCAGCCCTGCCTATGGCTCATTGCAGCCAGCTTATAAATTAAGTAGAGATTTTAACAAAGAATAATTGAGATGGCTGAAGATTTTGAATAAGGCATCACACTGGGGATGCATTTTACACTCCTCTGCCAGAGAACCAAACAAAACCTTCTCCAACAGAACAGGTAGCTGGGAGTCAGCAGAGCTACTCCTGGTTTTTCACTGATTACTTACAGATATGTTTGCTTACATAATAAAAATAAGCTAACGATGACACGAAGTGCAGGCAGATTTTTCACGTGATACTATTACATATCCAACTTCATCGACTGCTTTTGCCACTTGTTTTACGGCAGACTGGTACCCAAATCACCCTCTTTGATGCACATTGTGTTTTCAGCATTCATGTAAGCCAGGACAAATAACAATCCAGTTTGACTTATTTATCTGTCATTTCTCAGACTTTCTAATCATACACCTGCCCTCCTGAGTACAGGAGACTTGATGTTCCTTTGGGAATGAGCTGCTGTTAGTGAGGGGTCATGCACATTTATGAGCAGCCCAACCCCTTTAGCTGCTGCAGGCTTCTTTGCTAAACGTGAACTGGCGCTAGCACTGTGTTGCTCCTTAATTTATAGATTTGCTTTAGAAATAACCTTTTTGAGTTCTCAGTCTATGTCAGTAAGTCATGGTTTTTATCTGAAAAAAAGAAAGTAAATAATCTTCTTAGCACAAAGCAAATGCTGAAGGCTGAAGCAAGTAAGACATTTAGCTCTGCTTTATCTCTCTGTCCTGCCTCTTCTGGGTTTTGCTTACCTGGGCTTGGGTGAGGAAGGACTGCAGAGTTGTATTCAAACCCTTATTTGCCTTTCATTTCACTAAGATAACCTTCCATCTACCTTCCCTGGGAGTCCGAGATAAAGGCACTGCTCAAACAGCTGAACTGTTATTTTGCTTGTTATTATTAATTTCGTCTGCTTTGCATGGGACCAGCTCAATGAACGATGGCCCTTCCACAGGTCCCCCGGACCGTGATCCCAAGGTGACTTCTCTGCTCGGGCTGGTGCTCACACGATGCTCACTGAAATCCCTGCTGCTTTACCCATGGTTTGGGCCATTCCAGTCACTTGTGATCCAGTTTACAAGGAGTAACTGGGACTGCTGAGGACACTCCTTTTTGGGAAGTGGCCGAAAAGTGGCCAAAAAGGCAGTGAACCTCAGCTACCATGGTAACCTCCTTTTCTGAGGAAGAGCCTACTTTGTGGCTGGTTCTTCTTCTGCTTCTGGCCCACATCTTCCGTCCCCTCAAGGGAGCTGCTTCTTGGCTCCCACATCACCTAGACCTTTCCACCCCACTAAGTATGGTGAATCCTGGGCCACATTAGGAGGTAGAGGCCCTTCCCCTCTACTCAGCAATGACAAGGGCATATCTGGAGTCCTATGTCCAGTTGTGGGCTCCCCAGTATAAGAGAGACACGGACATAGTGGAGAGAGTTCAGCGGAGGGCAACGATGATGATGAGGGGACTGGAGCATCTCCCTGATGAGGAAAGGCTGAGGGAACTGGGTCTGTTCAGCCTGGAGAAGAGCAGACTGAGAGGGGATCTCATCAATGCTTATCAATACCTTAAGGGTGGGTGTCAAGGGGATGGGGCCAGGCTCTCTTCAGTCGTGCCCAGTGACAAGACCAGGGGCTACGGACACCAACTTTTTGACCACGCGGGTGACCACGCACTGGCACAGGTTGCCCAGAGAGGCGGTTGTCTCCACCCTCAGAGATATTCAAAAGCTACCTGGACATGATCCTGAGCCCTGCTCGAGCAGAGGGGCTGGACCAGATGACCTCTAGAGATGCCTTCCCATCTCAAGCTCTTCGTGATTCTGCAAACTAAGGGACAATTCTGTGGGCAAAGAAGCGCTGGTGTGATGCCACCACAGGTCCCCCATCAATCAGAAAGTGGCATCGGGCTCTCCTTATCCTTTACTATTCTCCAGAGGATGTTTGCTCACGGGAATGGCACATTTGGGCCATTAAAATGCTGGATAGACAACCCTGAAGCAAAGCAAACAGATACTTCTCATCTAATGACATAAGTAAGTTTGCTTTAACTCCTTTATTTTTTTTAAACTGCTCGGTGTTTAAGTACTCCAGTCTCATTATCTGACACACTCTAGCATTCTACTCACATTAGTGGAATCATTAACTTCTTGCAAGCAAGGGCGGCTTTATTTAAGTACCTAAAGGTAAAGGTATGAGATGCCCAGCACCTCATCAACAAGGAGAAAAGGATCTGCCCAAAAGAGAAATGAAAACAGAAGATGGCAGATAATGAAATGATACTACTTGTCATCTTAGTATTGTAAAACTTCCCTTTTAAGTGAAAACAATGGTTTCCACAACTGACTACAGTGTGTTATCCTTCCTTTCCTGGAAAAGGGTTGAGGAGGGAACACAGAAGGCCTGAACTGTGTGGGTGGGAAGGACGGACAGAAAGAGGGAGAGTGGGAGAGAATGGTTTTGCTACAAACTATGAAAATAGAAAAATGAATCCAAAGTATTTGATAAAAATGGTAGTCAGTATTTGGTACCAAATTAGTAAAAATGAACAAGCTGTTCTAATTTGTATCATCATGAGGTTAGGGTTAAAAAACAGTTGCAATTCCCAAGCAGTTGTACAAATGTAAAATCCAACACACTCCTTAAAAAGCACGTTGTAACAATAAAACACTTTTCAAACCGGCCCTTGTATCTCACCCATTGGTAATCTTATCTACACAATTAAGCCTAGGCTACAAAGAAAGGAGTAAATAATGTCTTACTTTTACAACAGTAACAGAGCGAAATATCCAGGCGATAAGCTAGCTTTTCTGTCTGTTTACCCTGTTTAGTTTTTTCAGTAGTTTTTAAGGAAGCATCTTTGAAAAATTAGGGAGCTGTTCCTTCCTTTGGATGGGAAATAGGCAGACCACGTTTATCCAGCCGTCTACCTTTGTTATCACCTTATTTCTCATGAAATACAGAGGAGAAAAGAAGAATCTATCCTTCAAACACACCAGCAATTTTTAGGGTATTATCTGTGTTTGAATGATTACAGGTTCCTTAAGCAAGCATTTTGCATCACGTTTCAGTTTACAGTCCTATAGCATCTTCTTAAATGTATTGCTATTAACAGCAACAGGGTTAAGCCATATAGGAAATGAGGTCTTCCTGCCCATTTGAGAAATGCTGCTGTTTGTTGGCTCCGGACTGATGTTTTAGTCCCTATTTTCCTTTTAGAAGTGTGTGATCACTGGGATTAAACAGTCCTTGGTCTTTTCTAGTGTTACTACAAAAAACCTGAAATTGCTTTCCGCCTTCATTGGTCATCCACTCCTGCTCTTCCACATTTTTGCTCTGTAAATGTTTTACTCTACAATTTAATTTCCACTGCTGTTTGCTGGACCCTTTCACCCCTGCCTTTTGCAGCAAACATCTTCACGAAGATTTTCAGAAAACCTAACTCAACCCAATGACCCAAACCAGCTTCTCAGCTAACAGAGCAGAACCTGAAACGTGGGTGAGTTTATGCCACGAAGTTTCAGGTCTTTTGAAAGCTACATTTTCAGAAACCTGTGAACAGGAGGTGCTCTATGCTGTATTATTTTGGGGTCGTTATAGGAAGGGCTCCCGAAGGGGATGCTGCAGCAGGACAGGATGGCAGTGGGGCTGCGCTCTGGGCAACTTCCAGCTTCTCAGTAGCTTGAAAGACAGGTAACCTGTGGAATTTTCTGGAGAAAATGGGGCAAAGGCAAATGGAGCCAAACCTCAAAAGAAATAAAACACCCATAGCTTTAAGTTGCATTTACTTCCATTGGAAAGTAACCCTTTTCCTGCACAATCCTTTCACCTTCAGGAATGTTCACTTCAGATGTGATACTTTATCTTCTGATCCATGAAATACATGGTGATGGATGACCATGAAAATATGTTCTGCTGGGCACAGCTGTTTCCCTGAGCGAGCAGACCGTGTACCAGCCTTACCCAGCATTCACAGCCAACTTGCACCCAGGTTTTTACATGTTTTGGGAAAGAGACTGTAGTCAGGATCAAACTTGATTCCCCCTGGGGTGCTCATTGATTTCACCCTCTTGCCAGCGGCAGGGCTCAGCGCCTGAACTTGCTCTGGAATGTTTGTCAGCTGGTTTGTTGGAAAGAAATCGGTGTATTGCTGGGGGATGGACAGATCCTGCAGGCAGCTGGGTCCCATGTATTTCTGGGGTTCTCCCTAAAAAGCAGAAGCGTGCTGGCCCATCTCCTATTTTCCTGGGTCTCTGCCTTAGGAATGTAATGGACACTCATGTATTCCGTGAGGGGGTTTTTAACAGTATTGGCCTTTAGTTTTTGTGCAATCAGACACACCATAATCTAACCCAGAGCTTGTTAGGGCCTGAGTTCGCAGTCCTTGCTCATATAAAATTTCCTCTCCTTTGCCAGCCAGAGGGAGATCTCAGTCAGCATCTCACCGCTTCGCTTCTCTCAGGTGCCCTGAAACTGCGGGTTTCACAAACAGCTCTCAGTAAGAGCAGGGGCAACAAAACCAAAGGGAACGAGAGGGGTTGTTAATGGAAAACTTCCCCTGACGAGAAAGGTCACCGAAAGTCTCTGCTCATGACAAAATTCTCCAATTTGTAAAACATGAAACTACTACTGCCTCGGTTCCCAGGCCCCATCCACCCTCCCACCTCATCCACTAATGCAAGGCTAATTGTACGCTAGATAATACTCTCTTTAACCACAAGCTTTTGCTTGGGATGATCAGAAAAAGTTAAGAAGATGAGGAACTAGAATAGCGCTTTTAATGTATATAACTACATTTACATATATATTGTATTGTAAATTTTGTTTTCTAAAGTTCTTGGGATTACATTCCCTGCTGCTGGGGAGCATTTAGTTCCAGCAAATGACACGGGCGAGATGCTGTTTCTTCCCTGCAACTTTTGCAGTTCTGAGCCTATAATTTAAAGACAGACCTGGTGCCTTAATTCTCCAGGTATTGTGGAGATTCTCCTCTAGGTGCTATTATAGTTTCGCTTTTCTTTGCTGGTTAAGCATTGCAGTTTCTGATGATTCCGGTTCATCATGTGGATACTGTCTGTCATCTGTACAATTTATTATTAGGTCTTATCTCTAGACAATAGACAGATTCTTAAAGGGAACACACACATTTTTAAGAAATTACATGTAATTCGTGAAATACTTAATATTTTTTACATCAAAATTGCTTCTAAAGAGTGATCTGCTAGAGAGAGAGAGGTGTGGAGCTAGCAGTGCTCTGGATTTCTGCTGTCAGCTATGCCTCTGATCCTTCAAACCCTAGCCAGTCTGTATGTCCAAAAGCATTTGCTTTTTTCCCCTGTAACAGCTAGCCTTACGAGAAGTAACACTGCCTCCCTATATACCTCACCTTGACTAAATAATATCTCAACAGAAAGAACGGCAGTCTTCCTGGAGGACAGTCACACCTTGGGGCTCTCACACCTTTTCCTTTCTCTCTGCAGAACTGTCTCTTAGTCGTGCTGAAATTTATCCCTCACAGGGGCCTTTGGGCACCATCACATCCCAGATGCTAATCATTTTTATTTATTTTGTTATGCAGCCTGCAAGACCAGCTAAGCTCAGTCAAGAAGAAAACACAGAAATCCCTCTTTGACAGGGTTTGCTTAGTAGAAGTATCAGCATTCATGCAAAGCAGGAGATCATAAAATACTCATTTTCATTTTTACTCCACCTTCTCTTCAAATAGCTCACGTAGACTTTCAACCATGAATGAATAATATCTAACAATTGCTCTTTGAAGTAAATACTATTATCCCTGTATATGGAGCTGAAAATGGACCGCAGGTTGTTAAATAACTTTCCCAGGCATGCATCAGAACTGCGTCAGTCAGGAAAAAAACACACTCTCTTTTTTTTTCAGTCCTGGATTTTGATTCAGCAAGATGATGTTTGATAGGATCAACACATTAATTTCAGAGAAAAATAGTTTCAGGCATTTGAGATGGAAGCTATTTCCTTTTCTCTGAACAGCTAAATGTTGGGATGACTTTCAGCAGTGGAAATCAAGCTTTAAAATCCAAACCTCTTCACTCTAACAAAACAAAGGCACTTTCTAGATATTATTATCATGCCACCTTCTATTTAGATGAATTGAACAACAACAACAAAACCTGGTAAGACACAGATACAACGTTATATTTCCCTCTACTAAGGTATCTGATTCGCAGATTATTTACCTAGGAAATTGCAGATATGTTATTTACAGCGATCAGGTCAAGCTAGCATTAACCCCAGGAAACACATTTACATCAGGAGAAAGAAACCAAAAAATCAGTATATTTAAATACTTTTTGCCTCGAGTATGAAATGTGTCAGGTGCAGAGACAGCAAAAGCCAGGCTGGGCTGGGAGAGACTAGGGTGATGGGAGGGAGAAGAGCATCCTCAGAAGTGAGCAGAAAGGTGGGACAGAAAATAAAAGATGTGGGAGAAAAGGAATGGATAAGAAGTCAAAGGAGGAGGAAAGGGAAGATGTGAAGGGATGCAGTGAGAGACTGGGAATTAGAGAGGAAAGGGTGCGAGGAGCGGCGTGGGGAGACAGACCATACCTGCT
>NW_009632727.1:0-6800 GCF_000690535.1 Cariama cristata | reverse complement strand
AAGGGGCCGGCGGCGGGGCCAGCCCGCTGCCATGGCCGGCGATGCCCTGCCGTCCCCCGGCCCTGGCGAGTGAAACCCAGCCGCGCAGGTGGTTGCCTTAAGGGTGCACGTCACTGCCCACAGTGAAACCACTTCTTCAAAAGCCAGGGCCCCAGACCTGAGCCTGAAGCTAACGGCTGTGGGACGGGGAGAAGAGGGGCCTCTCTGGGGCTCGGGGAGCGGCTTCCTTCTGTTGGAGGATGCCTCCGAGCAGCTGCCTCCGCTCCAGCTGCTCAGTCCTCCCCTGGTTCTTTAGCCCTTTGCTCACACTTCTACAAAAACATATTTTCTCGGGTATATTTGGTGCAGCTGACTTTTTGCTGTCTCACCTCAATTCTTATTTTCGAAGCAGTTATAGTTTCTGCTTTCACGCGCTGGCAGTCTGCACAATTTCTCCGAATATCGATGAGGGGAAGAGCAAGCGGCGCTGCCAAGAGAAAAAGCTCAAAAAAAAAAAAAAAAAATCCAAACGAAGTTTGCACGATGCCATGGGAATACCCTGCCACGTCTGTCATTGTGGGCTGAGGGAGTTTTCCCGCACCGGGTGAGCACTTGGTGACAGGGGACCTGCTGCAGTCACCTCCAAGAGGCTGGGGGGCTGCCAGCAGGACGGGGAGTGGGTTTGCGGCACGGGGCTGTGTTTACACCAGGGGGAACAGGGAACTAGCACTGTCTGCAGGAAGGTTCAAACCGAGCTACAGCTGCTCTGAAGTCGTTTCGCAGATGACTTGTCTAGGGGATAAAAATAAAGGCCTCTGGGCTCTCCCTCAGACGCGAGCCCCTAGGGAGACAGTCCCTCTGCCCTCAGCCCGTCCCCGCTCGCCGCCTTCCTCGGAGCGTGGCTCTCCGGGACCTGCCTCCTCGTTGTCCCCCGATCGCTGGGGTGTAAAGGGTGGAACTAGCCCAGCCGTAGCTGAAGCTGTTCACCCCAGCGAGGTCTTCTGGTTTGTACCAGGACAGGACATCGCAGAGGGGCCGGCAGATCTCCTCGGCTTCCACAGCCATCCATCGCAGACCCCAGACAGAAAGCGGATCAAGTTTTAAGGAATAAGCCGGAGCATCTCCCCCAGGATTCCCCAGCTGGGGGATTTTCATTATTCATTCAGCTGTTATATTTTTACTTGCTAGGGACTAAGCATCCATTCTGCAATTGTAACGAACCTGGACAAAAAGAATCCCTAAGCAAATAAATCCAATGTCAGTAAGGTGTTCTCAGAAACCTGCCAGAGATGGTATCTAGATTTTTAATTTTTTTTATTGATACCTTGTAAATAGCTTCTTTTGCATTAGGGAAGATAATTAAATAAAAATGTAGACGGACCAGAACTGGACAGACATATCATAGGTAAAAGAAGCCACAGAAAATGTCCCAAAGGTAATTGCAGGGGTAATGGGGGAAACAGCATTGAGGGCAGCATTGTTAGCAAAGATGAGCGCACGACCTCTCACAAGACTGCCTTACAAATACAGACCGAAGCAACAGCGTTGTCCTCTGGTGCTGAAGACAAGGTTGTACGTCATGCAGTGCAAAGGAAGGAGCATTTTGAAATGACATGAAAACTAGGGAGGTACATATTTGCAAGGATGCAAAAACCAGGAAAGGAAGTACGGGACTCTACAGGCCTTAGAGAGATCATTGCAAACAGGGAAACACCATGCCGGCAACAAGCTTTCCTGGCTGGTAGGTTGCCTTTTTTTTTACGCAGCCCTCACTAGTACACAGTCCCAGCATGGAAGAGGTTGGAAAATACCTCTGGAGATCGCTCAGTCCAGCCCTGTGCTCAAAGCACCATCAGCTAGCACAGGTTGTCCCAGAGCACATCCAGTGGGGTTTTAAATATCTCCAAGGATGGAGAGTCCGCAACTTCTCCAGGCAATCTATTCAGTGCTCAGCCACCCTCACAATGAAAAAGTTCTTTTCCGATGTTCAGAGGGAACCTCCTCTGTTTCAGTTTGTGCCTGTTGCCTCCGCTCCTGGCACCGGGCACCACAGAAAGGAGTCTGGCTCCCCCATCAGATATTTATACACATTGATGAGATCCCTCCAAGCCTTCTCTTCTCCAGGCTAAACAGTCTAAACCATCTCACCCCTGTCTTGTATGTCAGATACCCCAGCCCCTTACCATCTTCATGGCTCTTCACTGGACTCACCCCGGTAAGTCCCTTTCTGTCTGGTACTTTCTTGCATCCCTTTCACCACCACACCTACACACAGCTTTTGCCCGCAGAAACCAGGGGGCAGACGGTTTGTGCTTCTGTTCTGAAACTACCAGACACCCACCCCAGAACTTAGTGCTCATGGGCAGTCGGGTGGCACGGCCGTGACCTGTCCGAACACTTACATATACACTAAACCAGGGGATGCCTGTCCTTTGAGTCCTTTGGTTTAAAATTGGCAAGTGAGCAAAGTGCTTTGTTTTCTCTTCCACCTGACGCATTCAGCACTGGAAACTGCTGGGATTCCATTGAAGATATTTTGCCTTTTTGTGGTTCAGATAAGGAGAAATTAACATTAACTTTCTTAATTGTGAGAATCTGTCGCTGGTGATTCAGCTGATCTGGTCTTAATGTATACGTCATGTTTTCAGCTTAAAAGCTACTGTGAGAGATGCCATCAGCTAGGACAGCTCATATCTACTGGAGGAAGTCAACATAAATGTATAATATCTGGTATATTAACTTATTCCTGAAGATGCTGACGTGAGGGCGGAGGGGGTTCAACAAATGTGTCATACGCATGTATATGACAGTAAAGCATTCTCCTGAGCGAGCAGGGTTTTTTTTTTCCACCACAGGAGAGTGGTTTGTGTTACCAAGTATTTTATCCAAGTTATGTCACATCATGGTTGGTCTTCACTGCAGCACTTAGATAAAGCCAGCTCCGGTGGGAGTAGCCACATGGTAAGAAACTCTCTAGCTAAATGGTACGACTGGATTACCAGCACAGTGAAACTAGACTTCCATTTTAGTGCTTGTACTAATATGAACTCTAGCTTAGGGCTAGACCTCCTCCCCATCCATTATTAACATAGGTGTTAGCATACATCATTAACGTAGGTGTTAGCAGGAACATTTCAAGGTGAACTCCTGACTTGCTGCTTGATTTGAATTCAAAATTTCACTGAGTCAGAATGAATTTCTTTTTGCATGTGAATGGGAATCTGGTTAGAAGCAACATTTGGTTTCTTCCAGATGCTGTTATTAAAGACAGCTGCCTAGTTAGGGACCCAGGGCTTTGCCACAGCAGGTTCGTCCATTCAATTCAATATCCTGACCGCCATATCAGTCATTCTCAAACACTTCAAAGGAAGATTAAAAAAAACCCCTAATTTTGTGGAATAATCTCCTCAAGAGTGGCAATTTCCCTCAGACTTTAGACAGCAGCTGGTGTATATCCTGAACTATCAGGCTTTATTATTCTTCCTTGAAAAAATAAATGAACAAATGGTAAATTCTTGTCTAATATTACTGTAGGCTCTGATCATGCTTATATTTTTGTAAATTTTGCTAACTTTTTTTCTTAATGATATACTATAATGATAGACTTTAAAGGTTAAATTCAGATTATATGAAAGCTTTTTTCAGAAGTATTTCCTTTGATCTGTTTCAATAATATTAAGCAAGGCCAGTTTTGTAAGTAGAGATAACATCTTTTAATAGACCAACTGGTACTGTTGAAAAAAACAGTGTTCAGGCATTACTTTTTTCCAGCTACTTGGTTGGTTTAAGGAGATTCATACCTACAAAACTTGTCTTGCCCATGCCTTAAAAAAAGAAAAAAATCACAGCTATAATAACTCTCCCTCAAAAAGTAGTTACTCATTCGCATTATCTGACGGCAGCCTGCACTTCAGGATCTGTTTTCACATGATTCACTAAACATGTTAATTTTGGGTCAACACAAAGAGAAACTGTCACTCTTAATAGCAGACATGGCTTTCTCAACGCTGGTTCAAATGTTAGGGGAGAGCTGTTTGGCACCTGCGACCCGATTTGGCTGGAGAAAAGAGCCCTTGGCAGGGTTTTCCTTCTCAAGGATTTCCTTTTTTCTCCCATCCTCGCTTATTTTTCATCTTATAATGGTTGGTTCTGCCTTTCTGTCAGAGCTCATAAAAACTCTGTCACTTGGCTATGGCTGCATGCATGCATACAGGAGTGCTTCCCCATTTCTGGGTCGAAAAGCACACCACAGTTATGACTTCACTACAAAGTGGGACAAGACCCAGGGGTATCTATCTGTTTCTCCTTTGTCTTGCTCCCTGCATCTCATGCAAAATAAATCTGGGTATGTGCCCAGGAGAGGAATGGCAGCACTCTCCATATAGGTGCCGGCTTCAACTAACAGGGGACCTAGTTTTGTGGGGAGAAAAAAAAAAAGTTGACATCATCTTTTATGCCCAGTAAATCTCCGCGCACTACATGAGGCAGCGGAGCAAGTTCAAGCAGATAGCGAATGGCCGGCCAGACTCCTCAGCACTCTGGCTGACCAGCGTGACAGGCAATAAAAATAAAATTCTGGAGGGAAACACATAGTTATGATTAATGAGAAGGTGTCAGGCTCCCATATGGACACTCAGTAGCTGCAGGTCAGTCTTCAGGCCAAGTCCTTATATACAGTTAACAGAAATGAAGGGATAGGCGAGGCGAGAGCTTGCCAGAGCCACAAAAAGAGGCTCATACCATCCAGAGCCTCTTCCCGTTACTGTCTCTGCTCTGCTGGCCAACGGAATGTAGAAAAGACGAGGGACGTTTCCAAGCCGGTCTGCTGATGCTCAGTGGCTCAGGTACCGCACTTAGACCAACTTTGGTGATGGAGAACCCAAACACCCTTGGCACCGTACCGCATGTCTCACTGCTATCTGGGCACTCTGGCTGCCAGGATCACAGCTACTGCCCAGTCCGCGATCTCAGCTCTTCCCCCATCCAGTGGGAATGTCTTCAACCTGAGCTACAGCATGCAGACAGAAAAAACGTGGGTTGTGTATACACAAGCCCATTTGTGTCCTTGCTCCTAACCTCGCTGTGTGTATGTAATACTAGACATATGCATGGATCAGCAAAAGAGCTGTGGGAAAAGCAGATTCACAAGGTTGAAAACACAGGTTAGAATACACTCCAGCAACGGGAGTGGCTACGCAATTGAAGTCTTTGCTTGGAAGAATTCATTTCATGTTCAACCAGTTCACCCAGAAAAGGTATTACCCTATGTGTATCATGAAACCTCTTGTAAGATAACTTGATACTATTAAATCCACAGCTCCAGATAAACGATCCACAGGGCTTGGGAAAGCTCTGGGTGAAAGCTGAGACTTTTCTTCTCCCTTTATTAACATCTTTCTGTGGCCCCTTCCAACTGGCTCACACACACGTGGAACTTGTCCCCTCAGCCTGATCTTTCTGGAGGGAAGGGACATTTTTCCAGGGGACATCATACCTGGAATAAGGGGTGATAAACAGACTGTGGATAACCGGACTTCAGCAGAAAGTGATATTGGGTTCCTCTCATCCTGGTATTACCTCAAGACATGATCTTCTACCTCCCATTCCCCTCCATGAACCCATGCGCCCCAGAGGCCCATCTGCCTGAGACCTCTGCCCTGTGCTGGCATCTCCCCAGAGGATGGATGAGCAGGATAAAGGGAGAGAAAACACCGCACTCACAGGCTCTCCCTCTCCCTACTGCAGCAGCTGAGGGAAGCGTCACCCGTGGGCACCTGCGTGTAGCTGCAAGAGCTCACAGTGCAAGGAAGCCCTTGGTTTCGCCCCTCAGAGGCGTAGCACTAGTGCCAGGGGGCCGAGAGGGTGTGAGGTGGGACTGAAATATTTCCCATGGTTGAGGCGTTTATGAGGACTCTCTTCCCTGTGGGATCTGTTGCGGTTTGTCTGAGCTCCTACTCAGAGATTTTAACAGAGACCCCAACAGGGTCTTTTCACCCTTTTGCTTACTTTTCTAAACTTGCAGGAATACAGAAGCTGCGAGCTCTTTGCCATACAGTTGAAAGTAAGCAAAAGGCTGAACATTCTTGGGAAATGACAGAGATATGATACCCTCATCTCGTTTTCTTGGGATAGCAGGCTAGAACTGGAGCCCTGACTCCTGTAAGCCTTGCCCTTCTCTAGTTTTCTGTCCAACCTTTTTTTTTGCAGGGCAACCACCTTCCTTTTCCCTCAGCTCGTTCATAAGCTTGGAGAAGCCATACTTCTACTACAAAAATGGTGATCTTGAGATTTCAGCTTAAGCCACGCTTACTTCTTGAAGCCTTTAAAGATTTTATCTGAGGAAGAAAGACTTTGATTTGTTCCAATGTGACATTTAAAAGCTCACTCATTATTTTTTTAAATTTCTTTTTGCACAAACTGTCAAAGCATCTTGGAGGCAGGCCCTGATTTTCTTTTAGTTTTTAGTAAGAGAGAAGACTGTGATAGACAAAAAGTAATCTTAATCCTGCAGTAAATGTTTTTCTTATCAAAATAATGTCAAGTGCACTTTAACATACGATGTTTTTTCCACTATATATACATTATTGCAGCGATTGCACCATAAGCTATGCCAACAATTTGACTGAGGAAAAATTAAAATAAATAATCTTGAGTAGCTTTGCAAGCGAGTCACTGAAAATTCACGTAACAAAATCCTTCACGCTCAGGGGAAAACACTCCAAACAACCCGTTAGAAGCAGCCAGCCCACCGATTCCACTCCTGGAGAGGGAGAGTCCCTCAGGCTGCATTCCCGGTATGCCAGCAGGCAGGGAAAAGCCAA
>NW_009632726.1:0-709 GCF_000690535.1 Cariama cristata | reverse complement strand
AATATAATATAATATAAACATTATATAAAGTAAATTTCATGTGTATTACAAATAATTTACCACCTCACCAGCACCAACTTCACAAACACCAGTTTTCCAAACACCAGCTTCATAGTGTTAGTATTTGGTTAGGCATCAAATACCCAAGCAGGTAGCTGGTGGCCTGCAATTGATGTGGGAAAGGAAGAAAAAAAAGCTGTATCTCAGACAGGGTGTAGTGTTCCAACTCTACACGATGTGATAAAATGACACCAGTAAGGCGGACAAGGTGAGCAAAGAATGGGACAGAGAAGACAGAGGGAAGAGGATTCTCCTAGGAAAGAGCTGCCTGTCGCGTGGGGGCTGATGGCTCTGAGAAGTCAATCTTGAGATTCAAAAGGAGAGGATCAAAAGACAAAAGTGGATGCTGGTCATGGGCTAGAAACTTGGGCTTCACCCTGTCTGGGGGCTCCTCAAAGCAAAGTCCTCTTTGGTGTGGGACGGGGGATTCACACTACACACTGCAGGGCCAGGGCCCCTCTATGAATTTTTGAGGTTAGTGGGTAGGCTGACAAGTCAGAGGCACCTTTGGAGGGACATTTTACTTTTACTCTTCATTTTGGGGGGTATCACAGAATCACAGAATTGGTTTGGTTGAGTCCAATCTGTGACCTAACACCACCATGTTGACTAGACCATGACACTAAATGCCACATCCAGTCTTTTCTTA
>NW_009632725.1:0-455 GCF_000690535.1 Cariama cristata | reverse complement strand
TAAGTGCTAGTCTTCACTTGTCAAGTTTGCTACGGACTGCAACAAACTAGAAGGATAAAACATACAACTAAAAAAACAAACAGTTATGTTTCTCGGAAAATAAAATCACCAAATGTTGACGCAGTAGCATGTACTGTTGAATTTGTTGTTCTTGTTAAAAAGAAGAGCCCAAAAAATGCACAAACCGACTTATCATCTTTACATCAACTTGAGCAGTAAACTACAAGCTTCCAGGAAGTTTATCATCCTGTTTGCTGACTGTAATTTGGCTTGTTGTGGTTTGATATCGTGTTCCTGTTCCTTCAACTCACGTCCTCCAAACTGGGCAAGCATCGGAGTATCACTGCCTGTACTGCAAACACTTCCCCAGCCCATCTACTTTCTCATGCCAAAAAACGCTGCAAAGAGCGCTGGAGGGCAGAAAGAACTTCACATCTTCCCTCAAATCTGAGGGA
>NW_009632724.1:25590-55563 GCF_000690535.1 Cariama cristata | reverse complement strand
CGCACAAAGCGGTATCTTCACTGCGGGAAGCCGCAGCACTCTTTTGGGTTTTGTCTCCTTGAAAATTTGTCATAAATTTTCTGTTACGGAAAAGAGTTTTATTTGTGTGCATAACTAGGTTTATTATAATGTCATTTGTTTTGTTTGTAAAGTTGGTATTCTGTTTTTTAACCCATATTGAAAAAAATCATTGTCAAATGTTTTTTGCCTCATAAACAAGGAAGCAATGTTCATTCAGAAATGTAGGCCAGGATCTTCAGAGGTGCGTGGGTGTGTAACTCTTATTGAAATGGGCAGGCGTTAAAGATCTATGTACTTTTTTAAGTGTTTGTGTTTCAGTGATTAGGGCTGAGCATACATTTGTGGAATTTTTGTGTTGTTTGAGTAAGCTGTTCTATGGCTTGGAGTGGTTTTGTGAAATCATAAGCAAGGCCTGATTGCTTTAGCTGATTAAATGATACCTTTAATTCCTGATACTCAAGTACTTCTCCAAAAGAATATATAATGCAGGAGGTAAGATCTTGTTGTAGTAGCCCAACTTTATTTGATTTTTTTAATGTGATTACTTCAGAAACAATTCTTTGACAGAAAAGATAAGAATTGACTGGTCAGTATGGAGACCTGGGGAACGTTTATTATGGTGGAATATCTGTATTACAAACTAGTAAAGGAGAGCTAGGTTTTCAGGTGGTGAAATAAGGCCTTACATTGTCTTTGTTGCAACCAGTAGAAAATTCCAAAGATAGATTAATTCTGGATACTTAGTAGAAACATTTTTGAAGAAAACTAGTATTTGAAGAATTGGAATATTTTGTCACTCTTAAAAACAAAAATTAAAGCTTCTTATAGTTCACATAGCTGTAGTCCTTGCTATCAAAGTAGTCTTCCACCAATTTCAGTCTTCTTACTCATATTTTTGTTGGATGGAGGGACTACCTGAGCAGAAAAAAAAAAAAAAAAAGGCCAACAAAAAACTGTTAGCCAACATTGTCACAGATCAATTCAGATTTGTATTCTTACTGATGTGCAAGGGTTGATAAGGAAAGATGTGATCTTGGTTCATTTGATAAAGTGAATATCTGGTCACCTGTCTCATGCTGTCATCCACAGTACAAAACGACCTCTTGAATTCCTAAGACAAGAAAGGCTGTGTGCACATTTTGTATTTTACTTTAGTTAAATAAAATTGTGTAAGACACTGAGCTTCCTGTTTTAAAACTCTTGAAGTCTTGCATATCCAAAAATCTGTTTATTTTCATTGATGGTTGAAGCTCTGGCAGGTACAGCTGTGGTTATGTCTACTACTGGGAGCCTAGGGGTGAACAGCAGCTCTTAGTATTCACGCGTGTTTCACCTGTCCTTTCAAACTCTGGATGGGAACAATCTGAGCTTTCAGAAATGCATCTTTTATGAAGCAATGGCTTTTGTAAAAGTGTATTAAGAGTGTATCTTAACATATCTGTGACTTGCACTTTATCTTTAAATTAATAACTTTGTAGACCTACGTAATCAGATCAGTTATAACAGTCTTGTCTTCTGGTGGAGGTGGCTATGTTGCAATTACATTTAGCTGACAGCAGTTGCTGCCTTTTTTTTCCAAGATGAAGAATCTTTCATTTCAGTTGTTTGTATTTTCCTCTAATGGTAAGGACATTCTTTTGAGAAGATACAGGTAATAGTGACTCCCTCCCTAGCTGATGAACTATGGAGGCTTAGATGTCAGGCAGTTGAATAAATGGGGAAAAAATTGCTGCAGGGGGATGGGGAACAGGATGATTTAATTCATGTGTAAACAACGGGGATCATACAGAGAGATGGATTTGCCATAGGCAGATGTTGTACGAAGATTTCCCTACAGGTTTACTGATGTGCAACCTCCTTTAGGTCAATTTTGTCACCAGATCTGTAGTGCTTTCACTGTTTGCATGTCAGTGAGGTTGAGAAGAGATTTAGAAACACATATATTGAGTAATGTCATATGAGGCGTGTACAAGATAGGGGTAGGATAGTTACTCCTAGTTGTAGTCTCTTCAGTTTTGTCAGTGTAAGTGGCAGTCATCAGGTGCTTCCAAAGGCTACAGTGCTCTTAAACAGAAAATGTATCTGCAGCCAAAGTGTTATGCTAGTGAACTTCCTTCAGGCCTAAGTTTAGATTAGTGTTTTTCTTGGTGGGCTGTTGTCAGGCCTAACAGAGACCCCCCCCAATGGAGCAGAGGGGAAGGAAAGAAAATGTTTTTCACTAACCCAAAATTTTGCTAACAGGATTATTTTGCTGTTTTATATGTTTTATGTAGTTTATAGTATTTGGAAAAGTAACTACTGTGAATTGAAGTGGTGTCTTCCTTATGAAGTGTTTACCAAGTGAAATCTGAGAAGGCTGGTTCACAACTTTACTAGCAGGAGACTTCCTTCTGTACTGTTTTTGCCAGTAAAGTGCAGTCCTAATACTTGGCTGCTGTCAAGTAAAATGTTTGCTTTTACCCACTGCTCCTTGGCTATACTGGGTGAAAAGTGGAGAATTCTGCTGCACTGTCCTTCCCTCTTAAACTGGTAGATCTACTTGGTTTAGTATCTGAAAAATCCCCTACTTATCACAGGTTTCTTGGGTTAAATTTTGGGTTAGTGAAAAACATTTTCTTTCCTTCCCTCTGCTCCATTAGGGGGGGGTCTCTGTTAGGCCTGACAACAGCCCACCAAGAAGAACAGCATAAAACTATGCTAATGGTTAATTTCATAATTCTCACTTGCAAGGTTCTTGTTAGCAGTTGTGGCAAAGGTTGTCTTACTTTTCTCCTCAAAGCTTTATCAAGAATTGTTTGCAAAATGACACTGCGTTAAGAACAGTTACACGTACCTCAAAGGTCAAAACTGCCAGGAGACTAAGAAATAAATTTTAAAGTTATTTTTGGTTATGTAATGCAGAACTTCCCTAGCTGTCTCTGGACACAGAATTCCTAGTTAAGATCTTAAGCTGCAATAAAGAAAGTGTATTTTGTCATTCTTTTATAAAGCTACAAGTGCTTATTCCTAAATTCATTGCTATTATTTTGTCTTGAAGTTCACTGAAGCCAAAACATTCGTGATTGCCAAATCATAATGCTTATGTCTTAAAATCATGATTTACATAGTGTTAATGTAGCTAGTTAGTGTTAATGAGTTTAAGCCTAGGACGGAGCAAAGAAATGTCTAGACTGAAGAATGTGCTTGTGAACAGCATGTTTGTCAAATCCATCTGTTTGCATCCATCGTGCAGAGCCAAAGAGATTCCTTGCCCAGGTGGATGTGTGTATGCTTATGCTTCACTGATGCTTGATTGATGCTAGGATTTCTATAGGTGCCATATGGTCTTGGACTGACTCTTGGTGTATTGCAGGAAAACTAACTTGTTGTTCGTAGAACTCTATGCACGATTACTCTTAGCCTGCCAGCTTATGCGGCTGAGGTGCTTCCATCTGCACGTGCTCCGTGCGTTCTCTCTGTTCCCGCTGGAGCCAGGCCATAGATCCAGTCCTAGGGAAGAGCTCTTCTGTTTGTAGCTGTCCTGTGCTGGATTCTGTTTGAGGTGAGACAGACACTTTCAATAGTCTCTCCATAAGAATACAGTGGTGGTAAGTCTCAGAGGTGAATGGTCACATGGCATAACAGATGCACTCAGTAGCTATTCTGTAGGTGGCCTGACATTTCTGTTGCAAGATAATTGCTTTGCTGATCTGAATTGACTTATGCATGAGGAAACAAACCTTGAGAGTCTCAGAGGGATTTTTTTCAGGGATAAAATGAAGGAGACTTTGCTGGTCCACGGGATAGGTACTGTCGGTAACTGTACTGTAAAGTGCTGTAACTGTGGTCAGACTTGTTTTTGAGGTGGCTTTGCAGAAGAGTAGTACTGTACTTGAAATTGTATCTCTTCAAGAGTGTACTTTCCAAACCGGTGGATGGTTCCTAGAATTGACTGCAAGGAGTGAGTAAGCCTACCTGCATTGCTGTGGCTCATGTAACTGTAGCATTCCTCTGCAAACAGACAAACTCTTCTGTCTGTGCTGGATGTAGTGGTGTGTCTTTTGGAGACCGTAGGCAAGAACCTACCTCCAGAACATTATCATCATTAGTAACTAATACAATGTATGTTATTCTGAAATACTGTACCTTTCCGTAGGGCAAAAAAAGGTAAGTATTCTGTTCAGAGAATTCTCGAGTAATTTTGTCATTCAAAAACTGGAGTATCTACCATCACTGTGGCTGCATTAAAGCAAACAAAGGAAGTTGACAGTGGTTTGTAATGGTATTTCATATTGTCCTGTGAATAAAAATATGTTTGATGCTACATAATATCAAAGCAAACATAATAAGAGTTTCAGATCACCTTCTGATTGTTACTGTTTTATAAAGATGCACAGATCTTTAACTACCAATTGCTTTATTTTCCAGCAAAGATTAGAAGACCAATATATAGTCTGCTAAAATTTAGTAGTTAAAACAAGTTTTAAAAGAGCACTGTTTGTCTCACGAAGTGGTGAAAATGAAGAACAACCAAAAGTGAAGAACAGTGCAGTAAAGTTTCACAATCTGATTGCACTTGTTTTGCTGATAGTAGAACTGAATATTCGGTATTTGTGTTCTTGCTCATGTGCTACTTGCTTTGCATTGTGCAAGTTGTCCCTGCTTGATAGGAATTAAATGAATAGGGCATGAGTGCCCCTTTTAGGCTAACAAGTGGGGCTTTTTTTGGTGACCTGCTCAGTGAGTTCTTTATTTTTGTTGAAGAAGGCATGATAGCACTGAGATTCGATCTTCATGGGATTGTGTTGGGTGTGCAGCTTCTCAAATGGCTCCAAGTCCTCTGTCAACCTCCATTGCATCAGGGTCATGCATGAATCAGTCTTGTTTGGCTCTCTGCCCTTGAAAAAGGGAAGTGGTAGTACTTAGGTTATCTCACTTTTGCTGAAGGTCTTGTATGAATCTTACAAGCTTTTTCATTATCCTGTTTCTTGATCTCGTGGTTTATCTGATGGAAGAACCTTGCCAAAAGAATAAAAATGTATCGTTTTAATGAGAGGAAAGAAATTGCTCTTGGTGTTCCAAACTACAGCTTGTGCGATACTTTCATTGGCTGATCCGTTCTTTGAACTCTTGATAGCCATGCTTGCCCATTCAAAAAAAGTACTGTGGTAGGAGCAGTATACACAACGTAAGATTTCTTGGTGCATACTAGACCTCAACAGTGAGATTTTCTCATGAAGGTAACAGTACCAGTATTAGATTGTCAGAGTAAAAATAAAAGTAAAATCTAGTAAAAGCCACATATTATGGAAGGGAATTAATTTTAGAAGTTAATTGTGACTTCAGTGAACTTACACAAAGAAAATAAAGAAATAGGACTGAATAAAAGAACTACAAATGCAACTGATAGAAACTTCCATTCTGAGACAATCTTAAATATTCTCTTGCCTGATATAATTCTATATATGGGTGCTTGGGTTAGGTACATAATGGTCTAAGATAGCACAGAATTTTGATGGAAGTGGAATTTCTGTGTTTCTGAGATTATGACGACAATGTGTTCTGCAAGTTCTTAGTAGTCTCGAGAGCTGTCATATTGGGAAGAATTTTTGTCTGCAGTGGCCTTCTAGGGTTAACCCTACTGGATACCCGAGTTGCCTGTAAGTGTGTTTAGGATCCGAGTAGTGGAGAGTGCGTCAGACAAGGGGAAGTTACTGTGTTTGTAACGAGAGAGGAGCAGGAAGTTGAAGATGGGGAAAATGAGGAAATAGGCTACTAACTGCTTTGTAAATGAAGCTTTTTTTGTTCACTGCTTTTCATCAAGTTGGCTAGAAGTCGAGATATTTGCTGAATAAACTTATTTGGCTAGCTGTGTTTAGGTGTGTGTATCACACTAACAGGACAGAGACCAGTAATTTGGGGTTATGTAAGAAGCATGTGCTTAAGATAGGCATTTTCTGCAAAGTGGCTGGCTGGTCATGTCTCAAAGCACTGTGTACTTACTGTAGCCAAGTATGAGAGAATTGACCAAAGTGCTTTCTGATACTGGAAAAGGAGATTGTTTCTTGATGGTGAAGGGAGTTGACTGTATTTTAAAATGTAACTGAAAATACATTTTCAAAGTAATCATATGTTAGTTTACATCAAAAAATTGAGTTGGTATTGTGTAATGGGCCATTTCAGTGTTTTATAGTGCTTTAATACTGTCATACTATTTGATTGCTAGTGATGGAATTAATTCTTAATGAGAAAATACTTTGCTCCATCTTATAACTCAAATGTGTTCTGCTTTTAAATGGGATCATAAACTTTTCTACTGTAAAGATCTCAAACTTTGAGCTTGTTTTTTGACTTAGCAATATCAAGGGACTTCCCCAGTTCGCATGACTTTTCTTGCAGTGCTGTATGTCTTGGCATGATTAATATCAAAGGTCTTTAACTTGTGACATGAATGGATAAGTGTCATATACACTTCATGATTCTGAATAGAGTCATATACTTTAGAGGGGAACTTAGAATAGCTATTTATAGTTTTCAGGTAGCTGTCTTAACAGCTCTTCATTGAGTCTTTACTTAAAATGGCTTAAAAGAAGGTACTGCCCCATTTTTCCTCTCGAAGTCTTGATTCTGTAAGTTAATAGGCACATGTTTTGATTAGGAAGGAGGAACACTAATACTGATGGAGCTTACTTACTGCATCTTGCTGCTTTTTGAAAAAGCTTCTGAGGACTACTTTTAATTAGGGAGATTTTGTAAGATCTTCTAAATGTTTAACAGCAGATGATCTCATTCTAATGAGTCTTAATTATTTGAATAATATTTTTGTAGTCCCTTTTAAACTTTGTCTTCTATGTGAAAGCGTTGGGCTTATATGTAGTATGGGTATTTCTTATATCTAAGCACTGAAAATATTTGGAATGTGTTGGAATCTAGTTAAATGGTAAGCTCTTCTTCCGGCTTCTGTCTTTTTTGGTCAAATCTTTTGTTTAAATCTTTGAAAATGCTATTACAAACAGTAAAGGAATGGATTATTTGTCATTGTTGATTGCTGCCGTTCACTTCAATAATATAGTCACGTTTAAACTGTTGTGTAACTTCTAATTGGAAGCCAGCAGGCCTCCCATGAGTAAGCAGTCCTTCAGGCTCTGTATTGGTTAGCAAAAATGAAGAGTTCTTGGATTACTTAGGTGAGTTACAACCATGGAAAAAAGTCTGCAGTAAGAGTGCAGATACACAAAATGTTTGAGTCAGAGTTAAGTGGCTATTGTATCTAGCCTGCTTGGTGGAATAAATCTAAGCTAATAAATAGCGTTTCAAGTGCAGTAGTTTTCACTGTGTGGTGGTTTAGACTTTTTCGTCACCTTACAGTAATTTGAGGTTGCCCAGTGTAAACTTTCTTGCTTTACTTTTTTTGTTGTAACTTAAATAGCTCTATCTGTATTTCAGCACAGCGGCCTCTGTGCTAAAGTAAACAGAGCTTATACAAAGATAATCACATTCAGAATGCAGAACTTTCATACTGATGGAGATTTCCACACTACAGTTTTAACAATAAAACAGGGTGGGTGGGGGGAAAGCATTCTAATGAACATAACTGAGTCCTTTGTAAACTAGCCCGGTTGTGCTCACATAATGAGAAAATGTTCAGATTTTTGTTTCTTAAGAAAACTTCAGAGTGAAATAAAATTGTCCTCATAATTCATAGTGTTAAAAGGACAGGAAACTGTTGTGTATGGGCTGAACATGTAGTACATGATGGTTAGTTATGACTGTGTTGGAAGACAATAAGCTCTCTGAACAAATAACTTTTTTTTTTCCTCCACAAATTGAAATATTTTGTGGATTTCCTAAAAAAAGTTGTGACAAAATGCAGGGTTATTGTGGGAGGGGCTGGCTTGCTTTTGGACTGTGGAAAAGATTGACTAGACTAAGTGTTGTATTTCTATAAAACAGTGATGTGTAAATAACAGACAAAAAATAGGGCCTTAAAGGTGACGTTGTGAGGATGAGAAAAAGACTATGTACTGCTTGTTCTCTGTGTGCTTATAACAGGTTTGAATTCTGATTTCCTGTCCTTGTTAGAAATTTTGTAAAATGGAAGTCTCAGTCTTAATTTTTCCAAAGATGGTGCATGTATGTGAGGGTAAGTACATGCATAGGGAGGAGCTTGCGAGAGCTGGTATTTTCCTCAGGAGCTGTCAGGAACAGGGAAGGGTAGATACCAGAATTCCAAAGCTTTAATAGAGACTTCTTTGTTTACTACATAGACAACTTACACTCTTAATGTTTATTCCAAGTTTTTTTTCGATTTTGCAACTTCTTTTTTTTTTAGTCCTAGAGAAGAGAGTAGCCTTGTATAGTGCATGGCAGTAAAACTTAATTGCAATTAAAAAGTACATATTGTCCAGGGTGCAACAGTCTTCCGCATAACACTTGAAAATAAGAAATATGTCCTACTGTGAATTGTGCTTTGATGAAGTGAAAGTGGGAACCGGTGCCGTTGTGTATGTATACTGACAGGAGAAGACTTAGTCCAACTTGCATGTGGTTAGCTTTTGACCTACTGATGTAAAACATACCTATCTACTGTAATTCCAGTAGGAAACAGCAACACTTTCTTAGTTGTCACAGAGCATAGACCTCACATTTAATGGTAATTGTTACAAAAGTTCGTAGGATTTACAGTGAGAGCATTCAAATGGATCTTTTCAGCTGGGGTTCTAGGATCCACAAGATTCTTGATCTCCAGAAAGATCCAGGGAATTTATGGCTTCTTTAGATGTTAGTACTGCAGCATATATACCTTGTGCAAAATTTTTATTCCAGATTACATCACTTGAAGAATTAGATTAGTTGCTTATGGCTATGAAGAGAACACAGGTTGCCTGGGATAATATATCAGTTTATACCCATTGCAAACTGAGATAAGTCGTTCTTCAGGGTCTGTTAAGAACTAGCTCACAGCTGCTCCTGAAAGCATCAGTTTGTGAAACAATCTAAGAAATATTGATTTAACTCTGTTCTGTAGTCTCAATCTTGTATTGATTCATTCTATGACAAAATAAACAAGCTTTAAATATTAGCACCAGATGCAAGAACGCGTCAGCATTTTCAAGAATTTGGAGGTTCAGGCAGAAGATTGCAGACTTGAGTAGGCAGTGCTACTTAACCTGCCATACGTTTGCTGTTGCTACTGTAGACCTTTTTTTGTGGCTTCATGTATATTCCAGCTGTGCTGCTTAAGGAACCTCATGTCCACATAAGGTATAGTTGCACATATTTTTCTTAAGCAGCCTTCTGGTAGTTCAGCATGACCTGCTGTAAGACAGGTATACCTGTTTGTGTGCTTATGTGATGAATTGGATTGATATCTGATCTGGTTGCGCAATTTATTTTTCGGGTTGGTCAGCTCTACATTCTGGTTCAGTGCATAAACATTTCTTCTAGAAGAGCATAGGAGATGTTCCTTGAAAGAAATCGTGAGGGAAGGTGAAAAGAGGGAGCACTTAACTGCTGAAGTAGTACAAGTGTCAAGTGTCTACTATAGCCTTATTCATCTGAGGCATAAAAAAAGTGGTGTTAGTTACAGTAAAGAGTGCTTCAGTGGTTATCACAGTGGGAACCAAATTCTTTTGTCACTTCCTTTTGCGAATTTATTAAACAGAAGGCAGAGATGCCAGATGAAGCAGGTTGAAGGTGAATATATTACTGAGGTTACTGTTGCCTGTGTCTCTCGGTAGTCTTCCAGTACAAAAGTTTTTCTTTGGAGTAGTCTTTGAGGCTAATGTTGCATTGTTGTATGTGGACAGCCTAATATTTTGGCAGGGAGGGGAACCTGCCTGATGCCAACTAATGAGGGAACATGTGATATGATATGCTCAGTTTCTGTTGCAGGATAGAGTCAAAAGTACCTGGACTGAAAATAGCTTTGTACACTACATGCTACTAATGTGTGGTGTTTTTTTAAAGAAAATCTAGGTAATGAATGGATTTGTATTACTTTACTCCAAAACAATAAGGTTCAGAATCTCTCCTGTTTTATTTCTTTTCATGTCAGAAAAGAACCATGAATTCTAAGTAACTGGTTTTTATAGCTCAGCTGTCACCATACTGTACCATATATTGTGTTCGAGGTATTTACTATCGGTATATACAGCCATGGGGGAAGAAGTAGGCCTTATTTAAGCATGCAGTTTAGTTGACGGCTGTTGGAGCTATTTAGCTGAAACTCGTGTAACTTCTATAAGTAGTAGCCCGTAAAGCTCTCATGCTTAAGCACTGGTAAAACAGACATCGTCCATAGATTTTTTTGCAGGCAACATACATCAGTATTTGCTCTGTGAAAGTGATAATGTTTTCACTGACTATAAGACCTTCCCTTCAATGCAAGTTCTAAGAGTTCTGTCTTAATGCAAAATTACATTGTCAAACACTATTCTTAATGTTACCAAACAGTTCTATTTCAGTTACTGCTGTTTTGCTTTTGCCACTGGGGGTTAGTCCTAGGAGTAAATAGCTTTTCTCTTATTTCAGGTTTGCTCTTGAAAAATCTGATGCTGCGTTTTCTTGATGCATATCTTGTTTTTATTTCTAGGCCTTTCTTAAAACTTTCCATGTCTAAATGGACTCCTGAATGTAATATAGTTTATACTCTAAAAGCGGATATGAAGAGTGAAGTTCCTTCTGATGCACCAAAGAGACAGGAGAGTCTGAAGGGGATCCTCTTGAACCCTGAGCCTATTGGGGCAGCCAAAAGCTTCACAGCAGAAGTTGAGATGATTGCCAGTAAAGTAGGGAATGAGTTCTCTCACTTATGTGGTGATTCCGAAAAGCAAAAGGACATGAATGGCAACCGTACAGACCAAGACAAAAGTATTGTGGTGCGAAAAAAACGCAAGAGCCAGCAGGCTGGTCCTTCATATTCTCAAAATTGTCCTGATAAAGAAAACCAAGGAATCTTAGGCTTAAGACAGCATCTAGAAACGCAGAGTGAAGACAATGATTCTTCTTTTAGTGACTGTATCTCTTCACCTTCATCTAGCCTACATTTTGGAGACTCTGACACAGTAACATCTGATGAAGAAAAAGATGCTCCTGTTAGACACCCTCAGGCAGTGTTGAATACTACAAGTAGAACTCATAGCGCAAGGTCACAAAAGTGGCCTCGGACTGAGGCAGACTCTGTACCTGGGTTATTAATGAAAAGGCCCTGTTTTCACAGCAGTTCTTTAAGAAGACTTCCATATAGGAAGAGATTTGTGAAAACAAGTTCGTCACAACGGACACAGAACCAAAAAGAACGAATTTTAATGCAGAGGAAAAAGCGGGAGGTGTTAGCTCGAAGAAAGTATGCTTTACTACCCAGCTCTAGCAGTTCCAGTGAGAATGATCTCAGTAGCGAATCTTCTTCCAGTTCATCTACTGAAGGGGAAGAAGACTTATTTGTGTCACCTGGTGAAAACCACCAGAACAGTACAGCTGTTCCTTCAGGTAAAACTAAATTCCTGAGGTACTCTTTATTAATCAGCTTTCATCCTGTACAATATGCTTTTCTTGTAAGTGCTTTGAAGCAGGTTTTTTTGTGGTCTTATAGAAGTTATACTGCAAATAGACTTACTGCAAGTAATATGAACATTACACCATAAATTCTTGATGAGAAAAGTATGTTCAAAGCTGCCAGTAAAATTACAACAAATCTAGAATCTTTAACTTAAAAGGTAAAGTTTAATGGTTTCTAAACAATGTACTAGAAGGTTGTTGAATCAAATTAGTCAGATTCTGTGGAGTTGCTCCATTTCATTTATTTTTTTTTTAGCTGTTGAATTGTATTTAAAAATTTTAGCTATTATAGCTTTGTTAACTGATTGTGGGAATAACAATTCTGTCTGTTCTCAGAATGTAGAAATATCTGCTAATACCTAATTAACTGCACTTGACAAAAAAAACATTGAAGGAAAAAAAATAAAATTGGTCATTGTGATAAGAGCCTGAAATAGGATTCGGTTGAAGGTAGCTTTATTATTACAATAATAAGAGAAAATTCTGAGGCCTGAAGTTATGGAAAGCAGAGTATTGTATATGTACCAAATGTTTCACCTAGACAAACCAACTGCAAGATAATTGCATTACAGAGGTATTTCTCTAGCATGTCTTGACACAGTGTTCGAGGGCATGTTTGAATGTATGGTGTGGGGTTTTTTGGGGGAGTTTGTTTTTTGATTGTTTTATTTTTGGGGTGGTTTTTTTTTGGCCATCTACCCGTTTTCTTCATCTTCCTTTCATCTTAAATTTGCAAGGTAAAAGGCAGTCCAAAGACTGGGACCAGTAACGTTCACAATGTTGTAGTTGTGCGTTCTGGTTATCATTTCAGCTTTTTAGAGAGCATGAGGAAGTAGATACGTTGAACACAGCGTAGCATTAATCTGTGCAACCATGTTTTTTGCCTAGTGACAAATGTATTTCACAAAGTGAAACTGTATCTCGTACTGTGCTGATCATTTGTCTAAGAAAAAATGACTGAAAATACAAGAACAGTTGGGGTTTGTTTTGGTTTTGTTTTGGTTTTTTTAAATTGTATGTTCATGTTGGGGCAGGATTTATGCTTGAACAGAACCAGGGTACTAAAGACTAGATTATTGCTTGTTACCCACTGCAGCAGGAAATAATTTGTGTTGTTCTTTAATGTAATGTTTATAGAATCATAGAATCATTATGGTTGGAAGAGACCTCAAAGATCATCAAGTCCAACCGTATACCTGATGCCACCATGTCCACTAAACCATGTCTTGAAGTAATGTCGAAGTAATGTCGAGCCTTGTTTAAATACAAGAAGTAAAATTTGTAATGCAGAAATCTTACTTATGCAGTGCTAGGGCTGCATAAGTAACTCTGAAACAGAAGAATTATTACACAGCCTTAATTTTCTTCATGCATATTTGTGGGGACAGAAATGTAATTTTTTAAACCTAAAAAAGTTACATTTGACATGCATGTTCAACCATATTGAAGGGTATGATTTGTAAATAATTAATGTATGGGGATATGCATACATTCATATTAAAAACTAATTTGGGAAATTACTGTGTTAACACTTCTGTTTCCAAGGTAATAGTTTCTTCTCATTTTCAGAGAGGATGGAGTTTCATGTAACTGTAAAATGATGTAGGACCATTAACAACTCTTCTCTCCACACAGAGTGCCATGCAATGGTGAAACTAGTTAGACGGATGAGAAAATGTAGGTTATGGCTTCTTAGGCGACCATCTGTTTCCAACCATGATAAATGTATTTAAAGAGAGAATTTTCAGTTAATTTTTTTAGTCTACTTGAACTGTTAAAACCTACTGCCCTTTTTAACACAAATTCAATTAATACTACTTCTGTGCTTTTATTTCCCTTGAAGTGTAGAACAAGTATTTCCATAGTGAGGCTTTCCATAGGCATTTCAAAAGAATCTTTTTGGAGAAGGATCTCTTTAAAAATTGATGTAATGATTAGTGAATATTCAAGCTGTTCAGGTAACTTCTGATAATTCAGTGTGATGTTATTCTGATGGTAGGAAGACTGGAACTTGCAATTTGTTTCATCTAGTTATGTGGAAAAGTAAGTACATTGTCCAATGGCTTAATTTTTATAGTACTTGAAAAGCGCATTTAATTTATGAAATTATGTTTATTCTCATGTCATGAATGAAAAATCAATTAGCTCTGCAGCAGTTAATTTTAGATTAAAATATTTACATCGGTTGTAACTGAAATAAGGTATATTTTAAAGAATGTGTATTACGGTGGCTGTACTTCAGGACTAACACTTGCAGTGAGCTGAGAAATAATTCTGGCTTTGAGTATGTGAATACTATGGGTCTTTTTCCAGTGGAAACATGTATTGATGGGAAGGTTTTGAGCATTTTATTTACATTGCTCAACTTCCCATTTTATCTCCAGACTTCCTGTATAAAGGTGTCCTATTTTTAATAAGATCAAAGTGTGATTAACACTTTCTGTAGCTTTCTGCTGTTATATAAGATATGTCTAGTTATTGAGTTAATTGGGACAGAAATGGGGCCGGCTGGAAAAGTAGCTATGCAACTTCTCTGTAGAGTGAGCAAGCATGATGTTGTTTCTGTATGAGGAAACGGTTGTATTGCTAGTAATGCTACACTAGCCTCTTAATGTTAGCGAAGAATTTTTTTGCTCTAGGTTGGCATGTGAAGGTTATGTATGCATCTGCTGAAATTACAGAATATACTGAAGGACAAGGAGCTTCTGCTAAGAATATGAGGTCTGCAGCATATGCGTAAAAGTTCTAGAGGACGGACTTAAGGAAGGAGGAGTGTAATAATAATCAGAAAAGAAAATACAATTTTAAAAGCTATGATAACTGATTTTTTTAATAAGCAGACATCAAAGTGATGTGATTAGTCTTGTAGCCTACTTAATAGCAATTTGTATTAAGGATGTGTCACAAAATATTTCTTTGCTTTGTATGTTGGTGTTTATCTAAGGGTACAATGCATTTAAAGAACCAGTAAATTTAATTAGTGTACTGTTCTAGAAAATGTTTCTTTCTGATTATTGCAAGAAATTAAAGTAACAGATCTTTTAACCAAGTAGGTGTTCAGTAGGTTAGTTAATTAATACAACTAAATTAGCTGTTTTTGGAAAGTTATGTGAATGGAGATGTATATGGGACTTTGGTTTTTTTGTTTTTTTTTTTTTTTTTAACAAAACCTTTACCAAGAAAACCCCAAACAACACTATACGGGATTTTTCTTCCTTTTTTTATCGGGGCTTCAGCTGTTCTTCTGGTGGAACTTTGTGCTTTGGGAGTGGGAGAGTATTGAACAAGTAGGAAATCCTAACACCTAGGAATGGATTATATTGTTTTACCAACTGTTTGCCATAAAAGGCAGTTGTCCTCATTAAATCTGGGATGACCAGGTGAAGCTTTATGAGGAGATGGAGGAGGGTTGGGAGCATAAGGACAATGTAAAAACAACTATGTGTAGTGTAACGATATAGTTACAGTTGAAGGTGCAGGTGCTTTCAGGGGTATATATTGTAATCTGAATGTTGATCAGTTGGTTTTAATTGAAGTACTGGGCTTGCAGTTAAAATGACTACAATCAGCAACACTTTTGCTGTGAAACGCAAATTTTAATTCTATGTTTTGTTTAGGTAGCTCAGAAACTTTTCTCTAACCCTTGGAGGACCTGTATACACACGTATAGAGAGAATCCTCTTTTGACTTTTCTTGTCAAAGGTGGCAAAATTTCAACTTTTACTGTAATTGGTTCTCTGTAACTTGTAATGCAAATTTTCTGATAGATTTGTCCAGGTATTTGATTTTCATCTTAGATTTAAAGGTCTGGGGGTATCATCTGGAGACGGCCAATCTGTGGAGGGAAATGTAGCAAAAGCTAAAATTGGAACAAGTTTTTAGCCTCACATACTCTGATTTGGCAATAAAGCTGAACCCTGGGAAATGGGAAAGTGTTGCTATAAAAAAAACTAAGTAGAATTTTGCATTGTCATAAATTGTTCACCTAATAGCACTTAAAATTCCTTCAGGGTCTGACATGGTACTTTGTATTTTTGAGCAGCTAGTGCTAGACAGGCCTTGCCTCTTTCCTTAGAATGTAATGCTGATGAGAAAGTGCTCCAGTTTTTGTTCAGAGCTGCTTAGAATAACACTTGAGTTTTTTCGTTACCGTCCTCTTGATTCCTCTAACATATTTGTTGTCTTGGTCCCAAAAATGTTGAATATAGACATCTGATATTTTAAAAGCCAGAGACTGGTGAAAATGTTAAACATATACCACTTCATGTTCAGATTACTTTAACAGGTTCAAGATAAATATGTATTAAGTGGAAATGAGCTGCCTGTTCAAGTTGATTATTTTTCAGTTACTTAATCCCTCCTAAAACTGCGGCATGCACTCCTTTTCTCACAGCAACTGGTGCAGCTCATAATTCAGAGCTTTCATCTCAGTAGCATTAGTGGACAAGGAAGTTAATACATATCCTTTCTACCATGCCTCTTACTAGAGAGGCGTTAGGGAAGAACTGGGAGGTGGTGAGGAAGGAAGCACCTGACTTTGTGAGCAGTCTACATTAACCATTGTTGCTTTATCAGTCTGCTGTGAATTGGAGCTTTAGATAGCTACAGTAATAAAAGCATGAAATTCACTTTTACGCTTCCTTGTAGCTGCTGCAGCTTTATGTGCTGAAAAGACCCTACTTCTGGATTTGGCTTGCTCTAGCATTGCTGATAGGACTAAGATTTATGTGCTTGGTGAAGAACAATCAGTAGACTTTTAGACTAGCCCATATTAGCATGGCTCATAGTTGGATAAGATCCCCTAAATTCTGCTTGCTGACTGTCTTTGCCACCAGGGTGCAGACTCCTAAGCAATTTGTATGTTTTTGAAAATTTCTGCCATCACACACAGCTATTGGAAAGTATATTCCAAAGAAATCTCAGGTACAGAAAAACTGTCATCTTCTAACCTAGTGTCACCCAACACTGAGGGGACAGGCAGGTTCTTTTAGGGATGATCCTTGGCAGAGTGATGACGGCACTAAATTGAAGTTATAATTACAGCTTTATTTTCTTAGCAGGATATTATGATTAGTATAGCACAGAATTTGTGATTAGAATGGCACAGGACTTCTACAGGCAGAATCAATATAGTACAATTTATAAGTAGCGTTTTACAGAATTTATAATACAACTTAACTTATAATTTCTAAATACCTGGACCCTCTGCAGATCAGTTCAAATCTTAATATGTGGTTTGCTGTACCAATATAACAATCATAATCTAGACTCCAAAATCATATAAAAGAATGAGTCACTCGGTTGTCAGAGGAAGCAGACGATGATGGAAAGGGGTCACGGTTCTCACTGTCCAGCAATAGTTCTGGTCCAGGTTCCCACTTAGGACTTACAACTGCTTGATTTTATAGACAGTGCTCTGTGTGCTGTTATGTTTCCCTGTTCTGTGACAGGGTCATCAACAACACCTGGTTGGCCGGGTGCCTGGGACCTTCAAGGCCGGCAGGAAAGGGAGTAATCGTCCTGGCGCCCAGGAATCTTGAGGCTTACAGGGAGGGGAAGAAGAAATCTCTTTGGTTTGTCTACTTGGTTCACAGGACCTTCAGAGCCTGAGAGTGAGGGGAAAGGGAATGAGTATGTGACCCACTCAGTTACAGAGAATGGCTGCTTTCCTCATCAGTTGGCGTTAGTTATGCTGATCTATTACCACAGGTCAGGAGCAGGGGGTACCAGTCACACCAGTCACACCTAGTTCAAGAAGTTTGAAAGTTGAAGAAAGAAATACTCACTAACACCAGCAGGATATTATTATTTTATCCATTTCAAGCTGAATTACTATCCAGGTAATTATCTCGAACTCATCAGCACAAGGTGCTGTAGAGGCACATAGTACCAGCAAGTTCAAAAAGGGATTAGACACACTTACAGACAGCTGTCCATGAGCAATGAATAGGCAAGACAGTGCTCTCTGACATCTGTAACATTGTGGATGCTGGGTGGTGTGAGAGGTTTCAGTTAAAGATTGTAGCCTGGATTTTTTGCTCTGACAGCATAATTTTCCCTGCTGCAGCTGGCAGAGAAAATGCGAGCCTCAGTCTGATCCAGTGAAAGCTAGGAACTCAAAATAAGTCATCTCTGTCACTGAAAGCTGACTGCTTATTTTAAATCTCTTCTGTTTTCACTTACGGCTTGGTCAGACCGTCTCATTTAAAATTGTGTATTGTAAAACTCCTTCACTGTCTTACATGTAAAATTTAAGCTAGTTAAACCCTATGTTAATTGCAAAATAGATGTAAAATACCTGCCAGGAAGGACAACAATCAGTCAAACGTAAATATGGATATTGTACCAGTGTTATTTATGTCCTTAGTGGGGTACTTGTGTTGATGATGATTGATTAATCTCTGAGTTACGCCATGGTCTTTCAGAGTTAAGTAATCATATAATTATATATGTTATACACAGAGTATAATTGTATATATTATACACGCTATACTGTACAAAGCTTAGTCTTCTGCTTGTAACTTCTGGATTATTAAAGTATTTGATTCTAAAACTATCAATGGCACGTAGCAATTACAGTTCTGAAACAATCTTACAACTTTCTGGGGAAAAGATATCCTCATTTACTGATCTAAATGTTGGACTACACAGTATTGTATTATTTTAAAAGTTATATTCTGCTTAATAAAGTACTTTAATCTGATGGATTTACTGTCTTTGTGATGTAGGGCCTGGAGGAGGGAGTGTTTTGGTTTTTTAAGGGATGATTATAATTTTGAGCATGTTCAAATTTGGATTCAAGCCAGTGTAGTTTATCCCTCCCCCTAGGCTGGATGAGCACTAGGTTTCTATCATAAAACAGGCTTTTAAAAGAGAGGGGAAAAGCTTCTGTAAAGAAATTACTGATTATTAGTCATGTACAAAACATAATTAGTAGCTGCTGTTGATAGGTCTGAATTGTTGGGATATGCAACATTTGCATGCACTATAAAATATTACTCATGGATGCGAGTAGGGAAAAAACACTAAAATTCAGTGGAAACCAATAAAATTCTTGCTGTAATTTTCAGTAGAAGTTTTGGTTTTAACCAGCTCATTTAAAATGTAGAATGAGTCTTTCAGTGGTAGCCCGAAGGCTAATTTAGTCACAAACAACTAGAGTATAATTTGCTTGCTGCATTTTGTTACTCAGGAGATGACAAAGACAAGTAGTGTATACCTGCAGGAGGATAATTTTCTGTTTGTTTTATAGCCATAGGTATGATGCTGCAAGTAGTACAAAATACCTCTCATAGATCTGCCTAACTATTTTGCAGCCAACAGTCCAGTGACTCTTCTCCTCCTTGAAGGGAGATTACCTTCAAGGAGTATAGAATTAGTATAGTAACACTCTGTTTATACAGATTTAGCTATTCTCTTACAGGGTCAATCATTTAGATGATACATTGATGAGTAAGGTATTCATATTTATACTTCAAGCAAATTTGATCTTACTTAAAGTTAATTCCAGACAGAAGATGACTGGTCAGTGACTGATGCGTGCATAAAACTAAACAGAAGTGTAGCTTGTCATGGTGGGCTATATAAAACACCCTGTGTAGTGGACTACAGGGTGAAAAGTAATACTGAGAAAGATGTGCAAGTGTTTTGTCATGTGGTATATTTCTGGATTTGGATTTTTTTGTTTTGTTGTGGGTTTTTTTTCCTTGGCTGTTGGTATGTTTTGTAAATTGTGCAATACATCACAACTGGGATTTACTGAAATACCAAATTCTGTTGGTTTTATGCCCTTCCTAAGTAATTTACTTAACAGGTGTGTGTATATATATACCAAGTATATTCCCATATAGATCTAAAGATGTAGACACCTTAAAGATATGTTCAGCTGTTTACTGCTAACATGTAGCCTTGGATTCACCAGATGGCTCATAAGAGTTACATATGTCATAAATATTTGAGGCTTGCAAGTGCCTCAAAATTCTCTTGAGCAAATATTTTTAGAAACAATACAGTAAAACCTCTGAAAACCCATTTGTTTTATTTCTACATGTCAGTCATCTCGGTAAAGAAAGTTTCCTTCTGCTTTGCAGCATTGTGCACTCTTAAAATTCAAGTCAACCATCTTGAACTACTCCGACTGACGTACCAGTAGAGTTCACCTTCAGACACTAACTTAACCTGCAAAGTTACATTATGTGGAACTGCAAAACATTGTGGCTTAGGTAGAACCAGCAGACTTGAATTTTAAGCGCGTTTGGCAGAGAACTTTTTTTTTAAAAAAAAAAAGCTTTGGTGCTACAGAACATTCAAAAAGACATCTTAAATTTCACTACTTCTTTAGTATCAGTACAGTTTAAATTCTTAATTGCCTTTAAATAAAATGCCCTAATGCTAGGATAAATCCCTTATACGTGGGCTTGCTGAAGTTTCAGGGGGCTCTCTTTTGATAGCTGTGTTGCTGCTCATGTGCTACAGGCACCCTGTATTCCTGTCAGCCCGTCAAGGAGGCTGTCCTCTGAGACCTCATTTTGACAGATGATTTCAGAGACTTTTCTTTGTTTTAACAGTATCATTTGCTCTACTTTGTAGGAGCTTGTCTAAATCAGAGTAAACTGGTGTGGTTTTGGTTGTGATGTTTCAAAAATTGTGTTCTTTTCATTGTAGTAGTATATGAGGAGAGGCAAAGAAGAAACAGTAAATCCTGTTGACAATGAAAGATCGGGTTTTCGTAGCGCTTAATACTACCGGCTCTATGGCTAGTGTCTGGCTATGGAAGAGCTACTTGATGATGAACATTACTTCAGTGTTGCTTACGTTACTGAAGTTTTGCTATTCAGCTGACTTTTTTGTTCAGACAAATGTAATGAAACCATTTGTATGGGCTGGTTGTCTAATTTGTATATATTGTTCTCCAAACTCACTTGAAAGCTCTTTTTTGTTTAAAAGGGGGTATGAATTGTGTATGATCATAACTTATATTCATAGTTTTTTCCTAGCAATATAATCTTGCTAAGTGCCTTACAAATATTTACATAGTTTAGAGGAGTTTTTTTTCTGCTTCATTTTGAAGAAAGTGTACATTATTGGCTACCTGTATAGGAAAGTACTTCATGGATGAAAACCCAATCAGTTTGTGCTTTTGACTTGGGAGGGTGCTATTAGAAAGCATGAGCAGTAGGAAATAGCATATGGTTGAACTACGGCTACGCTAAATCCTACTTATAGCAACTATGACTATTTTCCTAAAGATTTTCTTTATTATTTTGGAAGTCGTAAAACCTGTTCAGCCAGTAACAGTCCTCATGGTTTCTACAGTCTGGCTCCTGTAGTCTGTAAAATGACATCTTGACTAAAGATTTGCTTTAGAAAAAGGATTAAGTAAAATGAACTCTAAAGGTGAGTATCTGAATTGTGTAGATACTCAGTTGAGAATTCCCTTTGGTTTTCATGAGATACAGTTGTGTCAGAATTTCAGTAGAGGTGCACACTGGAATTACATGGCATATGATTTTGTCCTCAAGGAGGTCCTATTTTCAGAAGTAATGAGATCATACTTAAGCCTAAATCATCCTGCTTTTGCACCTGTAACAGATTTCAATAAATATGGAGCTTGAGGATATCTGGACTCCCAGGAGTGCTCTCAAACTTACAGTAATTCAGAGAAGTGCATGTTTAGAAGCACAGAGATGGGGAAAAATAGTTGGATTTCTTTCTAACTGACCTTTCACCAGCTGCTTGGCTAGCTGGTTTTGTCTGAGAAGCAGCTAAGATAGTTCTGCGTAAGGAAGCTGTTGCTTATTTGCCCATGATTTGCAAGACATTAAAAGCATGACATTTACATTCTTGTGAATGTGATGATGACTTCCGCTGCCTTTCTTTTGCTTTGAGTAATTGACCTCTCTGTATTTTCAGTTTTAGCATGTGACTTTGTTTTTTAGATACTATAACATTTTCAGTTTTTCCCAAAATTTTCACGCAAGTTATGAGAATTAATTTTGTCACATACTACTTCCAATCGTGAGAATTTGGTGAATACCAGTATTTGAGAGCATCGCTCTTTCCATCTTCTGGCACCAGTCTCTCCGGGAGAAGTATGACCAAAACCAAAGACCATTGGAAAATAAGTAATGCAACTTGTTTTTTCAAAATATAAAAATGTTGATACTGCCTTGTCATTGGGTAGACCAGCTGAGAACAGTCAGTCCATACAGGATGTAAGTATTGACTTAGATGAGACCAAATTCTTCAAGCACTTTTCTTGAAGAAATTTGCAAATCTCAAAATGGTAGTTTGCTATTTCTAGACTCTCTGGCTCGTTTATTTAGTAAGTTCTTCTGTGCTTGGTGGTATTACTGTAGTGAATACTCCATAGCTCAATGTAAGTATTCTAGATAGCTCAAACTTGTCACGGTCGGTACTACAGCTGTAGAGAAGTGTTTCCATGTGCCTGGGTATTAGGCTGGAACTTTAATCATTCTTCCTGAAGTGGAGATTGTTTCCTATCAAAACTTGTCTCTAAGTTGAGTTTGTGGGCTTTTAGTGGTTGGTTTTTTTACCATTGATCGTTTCATTTTAACTTCCTCTGTCTAGTATATGATTTTGAATGCCACTGAAAGGGTAGATATATGTTTATATCTATATAACCCTATATGTTTATAAACACCAATGGATTGTGGTCTTCATTTTGTTGTAGAAATAAACAACATGTGTGTGTTAGTTGGTGAATCATTTTTCTCCTGTTGCCACTGTTTAGCCTTGAGACTTTAATACCTACAAAAACGTAAAAAAACAGCTATTCATGATAATAAACCATCACTGCTTTGGTAGTTTGAAAGTTTATTTTGTTTTTATATTAAATGACTGAATTTAGTTGGTGTTACAGCTAATAAAATTCACCATAACTGCTTCCAATACACAGTAGAATGTAAGCTTGCATACCTACCCCCCATCTTCTGTCTCCTTCCTTTTTTTAGTTCAATATTTACAGCAGAATTCCTGCCTTTAATAATTAGGTCATGTATTTGACAGTTGCACCTAAAGTTTTGACATACACCATGAAATTCTCTACCTACATGTATTTTAAATCTAGGAAAAAAATAGTCTCTTATAATGACAGCTCCTGAGATAGATGAAGTATACAAACTTTCTTCTTCTTTTTTCCTCATCAGGAAGTATTGATGAAGATGTTGTGGTGATTGAAGCATCCTCCACTCCCCAGGTCACTGCTAATGAAGAAATAAATGTTACCTCAACAGATAGTGAAGTGGAGATTGTCACAGTTGGTGAAAGCTACAGGTGAGACTTGAATCTCTTTGCATTAATACAATTTTGCTTGACTCCCAAGTTTGTCACAAGGCTCTATATCATTAAAAGCTCATAAGGTAATGTCACAGAAATTCTAACCAGGATGCATAATATGCATTTTTTTATTTAAAAAAAAAAAGGGGGGGGGCAGGGAACCGAAACAACAACAACAACAAAAACCCAACCAACCAAACAAAAAAACTAACAAAGAAACAACAACAAAAAAAAACACCCCAAACAACAGCTTTGGCAAAGCTTGACAATTCAACTAATCTGGAATTATTGAGGTGGTTGTAGTTAGTGTGATTGATGGCCAGAATTTTGGGGAAGCAAAGCTGTACAGTGAGATCCTAGAGAGAGCAAGATGCCTGCCTATTATGTACGTTTTCATATTTGTGAACATGAAGACAAAATTGTAGAATAGGAAGAATGACTATCCATTTTTATAAAATGACGACAAAGGAACAATAGGCAGTAAATTATGAAAACATTCCATCTATTTGTTGTCAGATAGTGCTTTCACTAAAGCAATTTTAAATTTAAAATAACAGATAAGTTTTCCTGCAAAAGTCCCTTTTATTGCAATAAACATCACATTGAACAAAACAATTTTATGTTTAAGACAAATGCGTGCATAATGTAGATTTCATGAACACTTGGAACTAAATTTTTTGTTAAATCCTGACACGCAAAGGATGTCATACTCTCAAATATATGCAGCCTGAATCTGTAGCAAAGAGGAAATGGGGAGAGATGAGAGAAATCAACACTTTAAAAACTTATTTCTTCAACAATATGTTTCTTATATTTCCTTCTGTTTAAAAGCAAACAAAAGCTGCAGAATCAACAGATGCTCTGTCTTGAGGCAATTAGAAACATGTTTCTAGAAATAGTTGATTTATCCACATGAATATATTTGTTGAGAGGAGTCATTAAACTTATGAAAGAAGATCTATGCTTGAAAAGACTTGAGCTAGATCAAGTTAATGCTTTAGCCTTTTCTAACTTGCATGTGAAGCTTTGAAGGGTGAAAAAATTAGGCTAGATGAAAGTGATTGTGCTTATAGAACATTAATTCAAACCTGATTAAAAACAGATAAGATACTTGTAAAAGATACACAACTTTCTCTCTTCCTGGCATCAGTAAGAAATGTTTTGTGTAGTAGCCAAAAAAGACTTGGAAAAACTACTTATTTCTTCCTTTACCTTCTGCAGTGCTACAGCCAAAACAGCAGCAGCAACAATCCTCCCACCCCCACTTTTACTGATATCAGTGGTGTCTTTACTGGTGATTTAAGTGAGAAGTAGATCAAACCAAGGGCACTTTCTGATGAATTTAAATTTTTGGCCTGTTCAGTTTGTTAGTCCTTCTAACATGCAGATTTCTCAAAGGCATTTAGTTGTTTTGTCTTTTTTAAGATAGTAAAGGAATGCTCAAATTAAGTTTTGCTCTTTTTAACTATTAACTTACTCTTAACTGTTAGGGAAAAGACGTCACTGAAAATGTTTAGCTGAAAACTTTTTGAGAAGATTAAATAAATAATTGAGTTTTATTTTGTATTGGAAAAAGTAGTGATTCTGTTTTTTTTAAAAAAAAAAAATACAGTAAGAAAACAATTCCAGGAAGTTTGCTATGAGTAGGAAGAGTCTTAAATTCAAATATTGAGCCTGAAATGACAGGAACTTCTAAGCTGGTCTTTTATGCTTTGAACGTAGAGTATTTCCTATGCAGGTTTTCCTGTGTTTCAAGCATACTAGTTTTGCCAACCACAGTGTAAGGAACAAAGGCAGCTCTGGGACATTTAAATGATAGTTCAGTATAAAATCATAAATATAAATTTTTCTAAGTAAACTGAATGTTATGAAGGTTATTTACCAAACTCATAATACTGTTCAGAGGAAATTAAATGGTTACTTTTATTCTTTATAACTTGTGTATAGATGAGAGAGGTTGCTGTATTTTTTTAAGAGGTAAAAGTATTTTTGGACGGAAGTGAAAAAAAAAAAGTAGGTCAAATCAGAAATGCAGAAATAAAGTTGCCTTTTTTGACACTTCATAGTATTCCTACCTTTCTTCTGTGAAATCTTAAGACTAAGCTTTTTATTTGTTGTTACATACATTGAATACTCTAGAACTAATACTTCTATTTTTTTTCAAAACTCTGAATTATTAGTCTAGTAGAAGTGTATATTCGCATAGTAATACATGGATGTACAGAATGCAAATTAACAGTAGTAAAAAAGATTGTAGATCATAAAAAGCTTACTTAAATTCTGGAGGCTGTCACTTTGACACTTGTCTTTATACAAAGCATTCTGCAGGGAAGTTGCAACTTTACACCTGACAATTTCAAAAACCTTGAAATTCTGAAGTGTTAATCTTGACCTTAGTAAATAAAAGATGAATCTAATAGTAGGCTCTAAATTTAAGCTGTGGTAAGAATCTGTGTTTGGGATATTTAAGCATGTTAAAGCTGGTTTCTCTACCTTCCTAAATGGAAGATAAAAAGCATTATTTTTTAAAAAAATACTTCCAAACAAGTGACCACGTATATATAATAGGAGTATTTTAATTTATTTGCAATTTACAGGTGAAAGTTACTTTGAGAGGAATTGATGCACTTGAATAAAGGGGTGTTTTTGTATGAATGAACTTGCCAATACCTGAAGGTCAGCTGATGGTTGAGTGTGCATACAAGCTTACAGGGCATTTTAGTACTAAAGATCAGAAAGAAGGAGAGAACATTCATGAAGTGTTTAATCTGTCTCTTCTGAATCCTCCTTTCAGTCATATCGAATTTTTTTGTGCGAGAGAATAAAACTACTGGAAGAAAGAAGGAAGCCAGCATTCTCCAGACAATATACTTGGATCCCTTAGAAACTCAGAATTTGTGTTTAGACTTGGGAAAGCTATGGGGGGGAAAAAAAGTAGTTTCATGTTGCAAACGTTGAGGCAAAGCATCTGTTCTGATGTAGAACCAGGAGCATGTTAGTGGACATGAGATCATCTTTCACTATTATCGATGTGTTGTGGACAGGATAAAGAACATAGAATCTTCCAAGAAGGAGAATCCTCTCAATGAATAAGGTAGTAATGCTGTATAGGAAGAAGACAAAGAAAAAGCTTTAGAGAGCTAGAGCTGTGAGATAAAAAGGGTTTCTTTCTGTATTGCCTTCAACCAGACTTCTTGGGTAACTCTACAGTTCCCACCTTGCTTGTCATGACAACAAATAGTACTATTTTTTGCTCACTTTTAAACTTTGCTGTCTCTTGTCTTAAGTGTAATATTGTGTATGGCCTTTAAGAATTCTTTTAATTTTTTTCCCCTCTCCTCCCTTACAGCCTTTATTTGTTGTCATCCTCTTCCATTCTGTTAGTGAAGTCCTACTCTGATGATCACTTTTTCCTAAAGTAAGGAGATCTGATAAAACTGGCAATGGACTCTGGAAAAGGCAGTAATGGGACACCATGGCTCAGTTCTGAATACCTAAGTGCTTGATCCAAACCACAGCTAGTATACTTTATCAGTAGCATCAGTGTAAAATTGTCTAGTGATAGCCACTCATTTTGCTCTTCTAGAAGTACTGGAGGAGAGTGCTCATGAAAAACACTTCCTTCCTTTCATTCATTCCTGGAGAAACTATTCTGAAACTTACTAAACCCAGTGAAAAGCATTTGTCTCTAGAAAAATGTTTTCAGTGGGAGTTGTTAAGCTGCAGTTTCTTTGAATTTATCCCACAACTAAGAATTGCAGACCCAAAAATCTTATTCATAATTTGAACCAAAAAATTACCCAAAAACTTCATGACTACCTCCCTTTGGTTCTTTTGTTACCAGAGCTGGTTAATTTTTTGTCTGATTTTTACTTGCCTTGTGAAATCAAGATGCTAACGTGCTTCAGCTTGTTTTCTGAGTGGTCACTGGTGAGATGCAGTTGGTAGCATGTTGAATCTTCACTTGGTCATATGCATATAGAAATTTGTCACTTATCTTGCACACAGTCTCAAGTTTGAGAAAATTACATGCAGAAATCCGTGTGTTAGTTTCTCCTCCAAATCCTTCATTTTGCCCAGTGTGCCATCTTCCATCAACAAATTGTTATGTACTGATGATTATTCCTTCCTTCCTTCTGAAATAAAGACCCAGACTGCTAACTTTAAGACTGTTTCAATTCAGTAGTCCTTTGTTTCCACCCCAATCTTTGCTTGAAATCGTCCCCGATTCAAAAACTGTTGAAGATTATTAACTCACTGTACAGTTGTATGCTAGGCTTTACTTCTCTTCTCTAGTTTGATGCTTTGTCATGTTGTCTGCTTGTTCTTTTGTGCAAGAAGAAATCTAAAGAAATTTCTTATTGTTGAATTTACAGCTTGCATTGAAAAACAAAAAATATGGATGTAGTAGGTACTGCACTGGTTTTGATATAAAGCTGGAGTTCCTGTAAGAGAAGTAAATGCTGACAGTCCTGCGTACCCTTCCACAGCTAATTTCTTCTCTCCTTTACTACCAAATGCAAGGTGCTCCTGTGAACCTTAACTCTTAGTTAACTGAAGGGGAGGGGAAGATGAAGTAGGAGGTGAGACTTTAACCTCTCCTGTATTACCAAAGTGCACCTTGGGTCACCAGAGAGTAATAGTAAAGTTTTTTAAGGGGCTTGGGAGGAAAATTTAATTCTAGAGTGTTAGTAGGACACACACAAAGCACAGACAAATCAATTTGGATATTATGTAAATACAAACTTTAAAGGAAATGTGTCATTTTTGAACCAACCAGATCTTTAAATTACAGTGACTACTGAAGTGGAATTGAAGTGTAAGCCAGTTGAGAGACTGCAGCAAGCATGCTTTTTTGGACTACAGGAAAATATACTGATCTTTGTTATTGAGTTACACAGATAGAGGTGAAGGGAGTACAGGCAGAACAGAAATGTAGGCTGAGCTCCATGGTGATCTGTGCAGTGGATATTGTTTGTTTTTAATGAAGTCATTCCCTTTTCACATTTTCCTCTTCTGAATTTCTGAAGTCTGAGTACATTGTTTTTCCAAATTGGAAAATAAGAACCACTTGATTTATGTAAATACTGGAGAGTCAAAGGTTTTTGAGTGAACTGGTAAATACAATACTGTAAAAATATTCTTCCCTTAATTAAAGTCAGTATCCTCGACAGTATCCTCTTAACTTAAACACCAAGGCATCATTGATTCAATTGTTTGGGTTTGTATAGCTAAATTAAATAGAATGGGTGCTAAGTGTTATACTACAGAGATAAACCATCCTTTTCCATAGGTATGGTTACAGGCTTACGATTTACTCTCCTCAAGCCACATTTCGTTTAAGTGTTACACAAAGGTGTGTTTGTACTTGGAGGAGGGAGAGGGAAATAATAATCAAGAGAAAAATGTCCAGAGGTTTTGCATTTTTAGGACATTTTGGAAATTTAAATTATAGAAACTATCCTCTGAAAATATTGAACTTAATGTTTACAAATTTTTATTGTCTTTACAGTTTTGTCATCATTCATAGATGTGCTGTTTCAGACTGCTTAGGAATAGTATAGGATTTGGAGACTCTTCATTTACGATTAACACAGTTAAAACTTAACATCAGATATAACTGCTACCTGACTGCGGTTGGTAGAGTTTCACAGTGAATTTTTTTATGTTACCCCTATGTATTTCATAGGAACATAGTTCAAAGACCTTTAAACTCTACCTGTTGAGTATTTGCCATTATGTTACTTGGTAAAGGGTGTAATGTTTGTAAGTACACATCTAGTGAATGCAGAGTAGTGGGGTATTACAACATAACAAAATGCTTTTCTAATAATAAAAAAAACCCTTCAAATAGCTTCTCAAACAGTGCAGAGAAAAATTTAATGATGGCAAAATTTAGGTCAATACTTAAGATGTTAACGTTTTTTAAGGTCTCGTTCAACACTTGGACACACAAGACCACACTGGGGACAAAGCTCTAGTTCTCATGCTGCACGACCTCAAGAACAGCGGAACCGCAGTAGGATTTCCACAGTCATACAGCCACTGAGACAGAATGCAGCAGAAGTAGTGGACCTTACAGTGGATGAAGATGGTAAGTTGCATTGATCTGAGAAATCTCTTCCTTTTTCAGAAGCAGGATGATCAGTGTAAGGGGAGTGGAGTTAATTGCATCAGTTATAACATACCATTCTATGAAAAAGTCTCAATTCTAAGCAAACTAATTTCCAGTCCTGTCAGAAAATCCTCTTGCGGCCTTCCTTTTAAAATTAAAAGTTTAGCCATTCCCAGTGGGTCTACTGGATCTAATTTTTTTTCCAAATCTGAGTTGGGTGTGTGTCTGAGGGCTGACTCACCAGGCAGAAATTACAGAACAGGTTGGAACTACTTCTTTGAAAATATGCACTTACTTCAATACAACACTATAAAAGGAAAATATGTTGCTGCCTGTGCTTTGGAGTAGTTACTGTTCTTTCAGACCTTGCAGTAAGAATAATTTAAACAAAACAAAACAAACCCCAAATTAGTAAAGTGTGTTAGGTTTCTGAAGCTGTAACCTTTCATTGTTTCCTAACATAAAACCTACTGGCACTTAATAAATGTTCCTTCTGAAAATCAGAAGAGCAACTTCCAGGTATTGTCAAAAGTTTTGAGAAGGGAAAACTAAAGCTTGTGTACATTTTAGCAGGGTTGTTATTTTTTTGTTCATGGTGGTAGTTTTGGGGATTTCTTGGGTGCATGTTAATATTTAATGGAAGTGGTGTCGTGTTGTGGTTCCGTCCCTGAGTGTAGCGCAACCTAGTATCTTGCAATATCTTATTTTTCAAGTTGTCTTGATTTTTGGGATGGGTTGGAGAGTTAGAAGGGTTTGGAATTGGTTTTGGTTTTTGATCGTTTTTAAGGAAAAGGACAGGTTGATTTTCTTTGTGGATTTACTGTGAAATATCCCAACAGCTCTATGGTTGAAGAGGAATAGGCATCTATTGCTTCAATTCACTCTTTAAACTCAGAATTTAATCCTGAATTCAGGAATCAAATTATTTTTAAAAATATTATTGTTGAATGAACTTTTATTTCTGTAATGTGTATTCTTAAAACCAGCTGTTTCTCCCTGCG
>NW_009632724.1:0-25519 GCF_000690535.1 Cariama cristata | reverse complement strand
TTGCGGGGGGGGGGGGGGGGGCGCGGCTGGTAGGCATCAAATTTCATACATGAGCTACTGTAAAATAAAAAAATACTGAATTAACAGTGTTAAAGGCAGCTATGCACTTTACTGATGTCTTCAAAGATACAAAGGTCTTAAAAGTTTGCTAGCTACTTCCATGACTGTGAGGAATATATCTCCATATGTCTTCCTGGATTAATGTCTGTGAAGTGTGTTGAAATTAAATTTCCCTTAGCTGGTGCTTTGAGCAGCGCACTGACTTTTACTGATTTAGGGAGGGAGAAACAGAACTGTATTGCTGATGGTGAGTTAAAGCTTGCTTTCAGAATGTATTAGCATCCAGTCTTGAGTGCTGTGTGATCACAGATCAATGTTAGGCTATACATGTCCTATATACTTGCTGGTTTTTTCTGTATTTAAACATTAATGTATTTCTCCCAAAATTCTTTCCTTTAAATAAAATTAGTATATTGGAATGCCACATTAAAATCGAAAGGAATTTAAATGTCGGTATCAGGTCATGGTTTTTTAATGGGATGAGTTGGAAGACTCGTAAGAAGAGAGATACGTTTATCCCCTTATTCGCTGAGTTGCTGATAGACCTAGTAGATATAGAGAGAAATCTTGAAAACTAGTCATATTTTATTTTGAGACTTTGTATAAGAGAAGTATTTGAAGTGTCTTGATGCTTTCCACCCCCCTGGGTATCCATGCAGACATTTTTACTAAAAAAACTTGAGCTGTTTCTGATGAGATTCCCTTTTATGGTATCTCATATTCCTAGTCATGTCATTGCCTTGTCAGTAATTAGAGAGAAATTTCAAACTTAGTCAAAGGCAGACTTTTTCAAAACTAAATTTGAATTATGACACCAGGTATCTTTTAAAATTTTAACCTGTTTACAATTGTGTAATAGAGAAAAAGATTTATCAAGAGTTTGATGTATTTCCTTGGATCTACTTAAATATATTGCTGACTATAACCTTTACAATATGCAAAATGAATACATGTGTACTTCTATCAGAAGTCTCAAATACTGATTTAATGAATCTGCTTTTAATGTGTATTGAGACTAGAAATCAAGTTTATCTTGCTATAGCCTTTTAGTATTATGCATCTAGAATGACTGAAGTTTGTAAAGTAGTACTGCTAGTTTAGATGTTATAATGCTGTTCTTGGTTAGTTATCTAGAAGTTTTTCTGTGCTTTGTAGGCATTTAAAAAAATGGTAAGGGTAATACTTAATCATAGAGTAGTTTGCCTGTGAATTTATGAGATTTCAGCAAGTGTGTTCATCATAAAGTACCAAAGTAATTTTATTTCCTTTCTAGTAGTATTTTATTAAATAAATAAAACTTGGTATGTCAGATTTGGTTGGGAATTGATTTTATATTAATTCTTAAAATTCAAGTTGATTTTTTTTTTTTTAAAAAAAAAAAACAAACAGTGTTTTATTTTGGTTTTTTTGTGAAACAGAATTAGCTTTTGTATTTTGTACCTGTCAGGCTTTTGTGTTCTGTCTGTCTTAGCATCTGGCAAGACCAGAATTGAGAATTTCTTGTAAAGTAATTAAAAGTGAACAACAGTACAAAAACCCCAGCAGCTTTTTAAAGCTTAAAGAACATGAAGATTTTTTTTGTTTTGCTAGAGCCAACAGTTGTGCCAACCACGTCAGCTAGAGTGGAGCCGCAGGTTGTGAGTTCTGCTTCCAGTAACAGTTCTAGTACGTCTACCTCAGAGCAGGCCTCTGATGCAGTTCCAAACGTCTCCAACAGCCAGCCCTCTGCAGCACCAGAGATGACTTCTAGTCTTCCCAGTGGCGGCACTGCTGGTACTTCAACTGGAGGTACAGAATGAGAGAGCTTTCTAAACTGTTGTGTTGCCTCCTAGTACAGAGGAGGTAGAGGAAGTTAATCAGCATTCTCTAGATGAAACGGCATGTGAACTTTTAGTATTGGACATAACAATAATAAATTCAGGGGACAGAAATCTGAAAAAGATCATTCATCTTCAGGGAGAAATCAAAGTAGTGCGGGAGCCTTCTGCTTTTGCCTGTTGGAATGATTTGGTTATACCTAATGAACCACATCCTTGATTTTTGAGGAGGTAGAATATAATTCACATCTGGAATACTGTGTCCAGTTCTGGGCTCCCCGGTTCAAAAAAGACAAGGAACTAGTGGAGGGGGTCCAGCGGAGGGCAACAAAGATGATGAGGGGACTGGAGCATCTCCTTTATGAGGAAGGGCTGTGAGAACTGGGTCTGTTCAGCCTGGAGAAGAGAAGACTGAGAGGAGATCTAATCAATACTTATAAATACCTTAAGGGTAGATGTCAAGAAGATGGGGCCAGACTCTTTCCTCAGTGATGCCCAGCGACATGTTAAGGGGCAATGGGCACAAACTGAAACTATGGAAGTTTCATCTTAGTATGAGGAAGAACTTCTGTACTTTGACAGTGGCAGAGCACTGGGACAGGCTGCCCAGAGAGGTTGTGGAGTCTCCTTCTCTGGAGATAGTCCAAACTTGCCTGGACACGATTCTGTGCAACTTGCTGTAGGTGAACCTCCTTGACATGGAGGTTGGACTAGGTGATCTCCAGAGATCCCTTCCAACCCTGACCATTCTGCCATTCTGTGAATTAAGTCTTCTATTGCAGTGTGTTACAAGGTGGGGTTTTTAATGTGTATTATAAGGAAGTGAAGGATATATGTAGATTTCCTTGAACCTCCCCCAGTAGATTACTTCACTGGAAGCACATTTGTACAGATCAGTATAGATACTGACCTATAATAGAGCTGTATATACAGGTAGCACTCACAACATCTCTGAAACATGGGTACTCTGCCCCTATCTCCAAGTCAAGTGAGGTACAAAAAACCTGAGCTGGCCACAGTTGCAGAAGAATTTGAAGTGTCTACCCACTTAACCACAAGGACAATCTTTCTTCCCTACTGGTAACATGTCTTAAATTAGTGGAATAAGGCAAATGTCAGTTCACATCTTCTGGTGGTTCCCATGAGTACATACAGCTGAACCATTCAGTTTTGGTTCATTTGGCAGACATAGCTAAATCTTCTGTTTTGTATCCAATTTGTTTTGTTTTAGTCTAGATCTGTGGGGGGTTTTTTTAAATGAGTTAATTATTTACTTGTGAAGTACAATTTTTTTTTTTCTATTTAAGACACTGCTTTACGGTGATCAGCTTTACTAATTTCTTTCACTTCAATATTAACTTCCTTTATCTTCAAGATGATACAAGAAGAACTGCATCTAATACAACACTGGAAACTGGCCCTCCGGCCATGCCGAGGTTACCTTCGTGCTGCCCTCAGCATTCTCCTTGTGGAGGACCTTCACAGACTCATCATGCCTTGGGGCATCCGCATACGAGCTGCTTTCAGCAACATGGCCACCACTTCCAACACCACCACCACCACCACCACAACCCTCATCCAGCTGTTCCACTATCTCCTTCATTCAGTGACTCCAGCTGCCCTGTTGAAAGGCCTCCTCCAGTGCCTGCACCTTGTGGAACAAGCAGCAGTTCTGGCACCGGTTACCATGACCAGGCATGTTTAATTCTTGTGACTCTTCCTTTGCAATTTCAAGTTGTTACAGATAGGAGAGAGTAGACTAGGATGCTGAATTGTGGATTATTCTCTTGTTCTGTAGCAGGCATTATAGAAGGGAACTAAAAGGAAAATTTGAGCTGCAATATAGGGACACAAAAACCTGAAATTTTACAGAAAATCATAATCCAACAAGTAATCATTGACAACTGACATCCTCTTGATGACTGTAAGATGATAGAGGCTGTTTAAGCAAACCAGACATAAATACCTTGAAATATACTCTGCTGATCATAGCAGTTTTGGAATGCAAATAATTGAGCTGCTTTAAGGAAAGAAAAAAATCAAATTTAATATTCTGTTTATAAAAGGTGTAAAAGAGTTGCTTTTAGAAAAGCATTGTTTTTTAAGACTTTTTAGAGATGTGATTTTAGTTACTTAAAACAATATGGTTATAAGTAAGAACAGTACTGTGCAAACCTAATATACAACATGCAGAACTATTCATCTGGTTTCTGTTTTAAGTGTAATACATTAGGCGCAACTGAAAACACTAAAGATTGGTTTTTGCCTCCAAATATTTCAATGCATGTAGTTCCCATGTACCCACTGATTTATCTATCATAGGGTTTTGGGGTTTTTTTTACACAATCTGGTGTAATGAATTTAGTCTCTCACCAGATTCAAGAACGTAGGAATAAGAAATGTTGACCATATTTAAAGAATGTTCCAGGGTCGAGCCTTAAAACTTAAAAAATTGGATCCCAGTTGCTTGTAATTGTATTTGTTTTTTATCACATTATGTTTGACTGTGACTTTGTTTTCGATGCCTGAAGAATTGCTTGAAAAAAGATGGTTTGTTTACACAGCAGGCATTGCCAGTAGACTTAAGCAGCAGTGGTATAAGAAGTCACGGAAGTGGTGCTTTTCATGGAACATCTGCTTTTGACCCATGCTGTCCTGGTTCTTCATCTCGAACTGCAATATATGGGCATCAGGCTGGTGCTGGCCCAAGCCAATCAATAACAATAGATGGATATGGATCAAGTATGGTTGCACAGCCACAGCCCCAGCCTCCTCCTCAGGCATCGCTCTCTTCCTGTCGGCATTATATGCATTCTCCTTGTAAGTACTGATAAGCACTGGGTACCTGGAGGGGGGGAACCAAACAAACAAGAAAACAGCCTCCCTGACAACATACGAAAGCTCTTACTGTCTGCTTGCTTTAATCTTGGAACTGGCCTAGCAAAACACATATTAAGAAATGTATTTAAACAGTTCAGCTTGTGTAGATGATTTGAACAGGATTAAGGTGAAGTTAAAATGTTTCCTTTTGAGTGACTTTAATAACATTCAGACATCACAAACTGTATTTACTATGAAAATATTTTTTATCTCCTTTGTATTTTAGCGGTGCCTTTTTATTTCTTTTTCTTTGGTTGATCCCCCATCCCGTCCCTCCAGTGAGCTTCAGCAGTCTCAGAGAGTCAACTTGTTTGTGTTTGAATTCTTTTTTTTGATTTTATTTTCTCTACAGTATAGTGGACTTGGGGAGGCGTGTGAATTTTAAAAAAATTAGACAACAAACTTGAAGTAAAATTTCTCTGCCGTATATACTTGTTTCAACCTGCATCACACAGATTTTTCTTTTTTTCTTTTTCTTTTTACCAACATTGACAAGTGGAATACTTTTGACTGCAGAAATGGGTTTCTTGTAGGTTATATTGTTGGAATCACTTTATTTACAAATTGCATAAATGCATATTCCCATGTTGCCACTGTTTACACTGGTGTAATAATATTGAAGCACCTGTGTGAAGATACTTTTTAAAATAAATTTAAGTCAAAACCTGCTACTGACTGAATTGAAAGCACCTGATGTTTTCATTGCAGATGCTTCTTTGACCAGACCTCTTCACCATCAAGCTTCTGCATGCCCTCACTCTCATGGAAATCCTCCTCCACAGCCACAACCTCCACCTCAAGTAGATTATGTTATCCCTCATCCAGTGCATCCCTTCCATCCTTCGATCTCCTCTCATTCCTCTTCTCATCCTGTTCCACCTCCACCTCCACCACCAACTCATCCTTTAGCCAATGCAGCTGCTCCAATACCGCAGCATCTTCCTGCAACACACCAGCCCATATCCCATCACATCCCTGCAACAGCACCTCCAGCACAGAGGCTACATCCTCATGAAGTGATCCAGAGGATGGAGGTCCAGAGAAGAAGAATGATGCAACACCCAACGTATGTCACAAATGTACTCAGAACAATATCTAAACATATAATTCATTTCCCTCAGGTTTGTAAAATGTTGCATGTGAATCTCAAATTGTTAATTGCATGGTTAGGAACTGTTACTATTAAACCATGGTAAGAAGTGTTTTTGCATATCATCGCAGTCGCGTGAGCATTAAGACTGAACCTGTTCCATTACATCTCACTAATGTCTCCAGGTAAGGCAGAAATAGGGCATTGAAGAGAAGGGAAGCTTATTTTTCTCTTGCCCACTGCTCATCCTTCAGATAATAGGCAAGCTGGACAGTCTAGAAAGTACATGATAAGCTCCTTTCAAATGTGTTCCTTGACAGTGTGCTTTGCCTTGTTGATGCTGTTAAGTTTCTTTTTATCTAATGCTTTAAAGTAAAATGAACAATTTATCCTAAGAGACCATTTACCAGGTTTGGTTCAGATTAAACCTTAGATACCCAGCTTTACTATGCCTTTATGCCTTTAGAAGAGAAGGAAGAGACTGAATAATATCTGTATGAGAATGTGATCGATGTTGAGAGGTAGCTTTGGTGATACTGTTATAAGAGATGCTAGTGTTGTTGCTACACCAGATTCATGACACTAGTATCAACAGAAATCGGGTCAGTACTGGCTTGGTATTCAATCACAAAGTAACTGAAGTTACTTTAATTCTGCAAATAGTGCTTTTAAATATCAAAGAGAATTCCAAGAATGAGCTCTCTAGTTATTGTGTCTAACTTTGTTACACAAATTCTACTGGTAAGTAACTTAAAACTGACTTAGAAGTTAATGCTTAAACAAAAGTTTACTTTAACTGCAACTTTGGAGGCTGTTTCCAGGTAATTCATGAAGATATACCTATAGGCAGTAACCGCTCCCAAAGTGGCACATGGCAGACTTTCCCCTCCACTCCCCCATCCCCCAGGAAAGTCAGACATAACCCTGCTTTTGCAGTCATTAAAATTTTGCAAATGGTGTAACCTCTAGACACCCTAACCTAAACATACAGGCATGCTGCTCATGTATGTCCATGATTATGCAATCATGCACCAAAATTAGTTTTGGAATGTTCAAGCCAGTGAATGTCAGGCAGCAAGATAGCATTTTAAGGAAAAATAATAGTGGTAGCTATCTTACCAGTTCTGGAAACTTTCTGGGAGTTTGGGGAGTGGAAATGTGAGTATTGTAATTTCTTAGCCTTGTGAATTTTCTTTGTATGTATAGAAACTGTAGTCAAATGTTGGTAACAGGTTCTTCCTTGACATTCTCTCTGAATGTCTACAATCTTAGGTCAGACAGTATCAATTTGCTCAGTGAGGTTTCTCCTCTGTAGTTCTGTTTTGTAATCTTATGAAATTGTTCTGCCCTTGGTCTTTCTTTTCCCTTCTAATCCTTGTACAAATTACATGCAAAATCGGTATTGTAGGTGTCTTGGCCCAACCTCATGTAAATCAGATGACAACCAGAAACTTGTGTATATTCACTCTGTTATTGAATACACAGACTGAGACTGCCAGCAGACTTGTGGTTCCTTTGGTTCTGTATCCCAGCATCTCAAAGTGTTCTTAAGATGTTGTTTCATCCTTCATTTCTAGAAATAGCATATGGGATAGTATCACTTGTATACCTTCCGTCTAACAATATAGGACTTTTTCAGGATTGGAAGTAGAGAATGGTTAGAGTCCTTTTCTTGCTGTCATGTCTCAAGTGTGGGTACAACAGCTGTGACTTCCTTAGGGTCTTGGAATTGGCCACAAAATGTGCAAAAGGCAGTGTATGAGGGTGCACTGCGTATGGATTTTGTTTATTTTAAATATGATCACCAACTTTATACTAAGATTGTGGAATAGCCTAGGAGTTTTGCATTCATAAAAATAATTTCAAATGTGTTTCTTTTAAGACTCATTTTAGGAAAAATGGACCTACATGGCATTCAGTTTTTATGGAACTGTGGAAGTTGATTTGCTATGTGTTTTGGTGTGGGTTGTTTGTTGGTGTTTTGTTTTTTTTTTTTTTATTAAAACATGTTCTTCCAGATATTTTTGCCCATAGCTATTTGATAAACTGAAGGGAGATGAGACTAGGAGTAGGTTCTGCTGATAGGTCTGTTCCCATGTTGGTCTGTACCACTGCAGAAAACTAATGCTTCTAACATAATTTATACAAGCTTGGCAGATTTCTCTGGAGAAGTGTCAGTTTACAGTGATTAGAATAATGTGCTGCTAAGTAACTTAAGTAATTTTTGGCAAAATGCAAGATTCTAGGTTGAATAAAAAAAATACTTTCTGCATTGAACACAATGGAAAGAAAAATACCAATCACTTACTTTCTGTGACTGGGAACTGGTAAAGTAGCAGAAGTCAGCCAGCAGGGTTTTTTTTCACAGATTTTTTTTCCAAAACTGTAGTTGTTCTATACCAGCTGGCTTGGAAAAAGCTCTGTGGTTTTATTACTTGAGCTATGGTGCAAACATGTTTCAAGGAAAATATCCTCTGATTAGTGTATTAAGTTTCCCCTATTTACTTTTGTTGGTATAGTTTTACTAGAAATAAACTGCAGCGTAGCTGTGAATGACTCTGAATCTCACGTTGACCATCATGTGACCTTTGCCTGCAGTTTGAGGTTAGGATTAAACACTTTGCAAGCCTTTCTGTAGTGACGTCTGCCAAGTGAAGGGCAGATAACAGTAGCTGAAGCTGGCTTTGTCTTTGAATATGAAATCTGTATTATAATTAATTTCTAACATATCTAAAGTTAAAATACTTTTTGGGGAGTTCTATTTTTTTAATTTTATTTTAAATGCATTGCAGTAATTCAGTCTGTAATGTTTTGATTATGGGTGTTGCTTTCTTGATACTAGTAAGTATGTGAAATTAACTGTTGCCGTTTTATGTTGTTCAGACGTGCTCATGAGCGGCCTCCTCCGCATCCTCACAGAATGCATCCCAATTATGGTCATGGGCATCACATTCATGTGCCTCAGACAATGTCTTCTCACCCTCGACAAGCTCCGGAGAGATCTGCCTGGTTAGTAAACAGATACTATTTTAGTTCTTTAGGACTCAGAACAAAAGACCATAATGTGCTGATCACAGTGCTAATAATGCTGGCTGTGATTTTTAAAAGTGCTGCATGCACCTGTAGTTTAAAATCTGTAGATGTTGATATGGCTTTGAAATATTGCTTTGAGTACTCAATATCTTAAATATATTTCTAGGGGTTTATCTATGGCTTTCAAAATGGAATTGAGTGTTACTGATTCTAGGTAGTTATTTCATTAATTGATTTTTAAAATAGGCAAGTAAAACATTGCTGAAGACTATTCTTACATTTATGTTCTTTGTAAAATAGAGATTTGGATTTGAGTTACAAGCTAATTTATTTTCTCTCCTCTTTGTCTGAACTTACTTAAAATTGCATCAGGCTAACTCATGAAGGTTACGTTATGTTCTACAATATATTTATTATTAAAAAAAGATACTTTTGATTATTAGGGAAGAGGTGTATGTATGACAGTCGCTGTTCCCACAGTGTGAGCTACAGAGAAGACTCCACACTGATAATATTCCTGGGCACAATAAATGTGGAGTTGTCTTTACTGCTTTATCATACTAAATCTTCACAGCTAATTTAAAAACAACTTTTAGTTATGGTAGGAATAAGATGATTCTTTAGCAAAGTTTAAATAAGTTTAAAAAAAATTCTTATGTAAAACTTACAGTAGCTGTGCTATGTTGTATGCTTTCCGAAGCAGTGGAATTGTATCTAGGAGTCAAGATGTACCTTTACTGTAATGCCACTTTCATTCGTGACAGGGAACTGGGAATTGAAGCTGGTGTGACGGCTGCTACTTACCCTCCAGGGCCTTTGCATCCTCACTTGGCCCACTACCATGCACCTCCTCGACTTCATCACTTGCAAATAGGGGCTCTTCCTCTAATGGTAAGGAGATGGCTTATGAAAAACAATGCTTATTGGTCATTGTAATTATTTTGTTTGTCAGGAAAATTATTTTAAGGTTTACTGCATTTAATTGGAGATGTATACATTGCTGCAAAAGTTAGTGGATTCAACTGAAGAAGAAAATACTCCAGTGTTTCTGTGTGTTGCTCCCAGATAGGGAGCTAAAACAGGCTCATTGTCTAGTAGGAGAAGACAGTATAGGACACTAACATTTCTAACTACAATTCTTGTAAGATGGAACATATTTGAATTAAATTGTCACTTGCATTGCAATGCATTGACCCTCTGCATCTGATTTTTAAAGTTCAGATTCTTCTTTAATGAGTTTTGGATTGTTAGAGGTAACAATTTTCTACCCAGTGCATTCTACCCAGGATTACACTGGTGCGTTATTTTTAAGGTGTGTATACAGCACAGCTAGAATTCTATCTAGAAATTTGGTTGTTTTCATATAACATTTGGTGTTCATCAACCTAATTCCGTTTGACAAAGTATGTAATTTTGTAGCATGAAGTGTTAACAAGCAACAGGAAGTGTGAGAGTAAAGTAGTCCCTTGTTACACATAACTTTTTTTAATCTACAGTAGAAAACCAAGGAAAATCTGCATAACTCTGACTTTTTCAGAGTATTATTCTTGAAAGAATGCTTGTAGGTTTATTTAAAATATTCTTAGTTTTGTTCTGTGAAAATTCAGAGACACAAATCTAGTTTAACGGAGTATGTTTAGTGTATGTGTGTGGTATTCTGTGTGGCTAACCCATATTATTTAACCTTCTTAAAACTAGATAATCTAATCAAAATTGTGGGCTCACCTGTAAACGAATGCTAAAATTGTAATTAAAAATCAACCTGCAAGTTTTGTCCATTCAAAATTTTTCTGTTAGTAACCAGAATTGACATGTAGGGATTCAACTGTAAATTTACAACCAATACTGTAATTGCTATCTCTTCATAGTCTGGTCTTACATTGCTTGTTCCTTGCTATTTAACTAACATGATAATAATCCTTAAGTACTTCCCTGATACATCAGGGTTGGTAACTCATTGATGCGCAGCTTGCATACTTACTGCAGACTTTCTAGAGCAGTCTGTAGAATTTGGTATTTTAGTGTAGCCAACAAGATTCTTACTGCGTAACCTTATCTCCTATGCATCATCTATTCAGATGAAAATTTTCTGCATTCTCCAGTTAAGTGTCTGTTTTTTTCAAGTGGATGAAAAATGGCTTGCCTCTCACATTTATTTCATATGTTTTACTGTAACAAATGACATCAGTTGCTTTAGATTCTCAAAGAGAAGAGGGCCCTCCTAATATTATAGTTCAGGGAACTGCAATTGCATTAGGAGGCAGCAAGTTAAACATATGCTTATTTTATCTCATTTTCTATCTGGGCTAATAAGTCCATTACGGGATTTATTTCTGCTATTGCTATGAAGTTTCTAGAAACTTCAGAGTCAGCTGATCCTTATATTACAGTGTGATAAGAAACTTTTAACTGTATTTTAACTTTCTAGGGGTATTCCTACAACTAAAATATTACACAAGCAAGTAGTTGAGATCCCACTGCTTTATCTTCTTTTTAGCAGTAGAATGGAAGAAAGCTGTGATAGGGAATCTTCAGAAGTATTTCCTGAATGTGTGACAAAATACTTCAGGGAGTCTTGCCCTTCTGCTCAGTAACTGCTGTTACTAATTGATAAAAGTCTGAGATTAAATGGGATGTACAGAAACTTGTGCATGTGTTTGTATGGGGATATCTAATCCTTCTAACAGTAATTAATGAATCTCTGGATGAAATGGAATTGAAGTTGTTTGTCTCTTGAGTTTTTGTACACACTGTACCGACAGCATATTTTACAGCGTATAGATTGCTGTAAGCAGTACTTCCTCAAATGTTTGGAATCTATTTTGAACCTTGCTGTGATCAGATCAAGTGTTACGACCTTTGAAATTGCATCCTGAGTCTCTGACTAATTTGAAGTGTATTCAGATTACACGCACTAGAAGAACATAAAGGCAGGTTAGAGCACTGCTGGAAGTTATACGTACAATGAGTTCACAGCATTACAAATGCCTTTTGGTGATTCTACTCCTTCTATGGCAATAATGAAAGCCGAAGTTTTCTTCATTTGCATGTGTGTGAGAGTACAGCAGATCTGTCAGTAGAATCATCTTTGAATATAGAGCAAGTAGTCAGTGAAGTTTTCCATCTAACAAACTTAACTAGGTATTAAACAAAAGTGCCATTTTAGTTTTCATTACAGAGCAACAGATTAATTGCAATTATCACATGGGTTTTTTCACTGTAACTTTAGGAATAGGGGCAGGGGAGGAGAGACTGAACTGTGATTAGAGTCCCTCTGCTACGTGGTTAATGTTATAAGAAGTGCTTTTTTCTTTCAGTGAGTACAGAGGGTACTAAATAGCAATTGACAAGGCTCATTAGTAGTATTCTTGATGCGATGTCATAAAATGTTGATGTTCTCTCTTCTTTGGGGGGAGGGGGGGAGTCTTTTAAAGTAACTCATGCAGTAGCTCAACTAAAAATATCATTTGTATTGAGTCTCCGCTTTCTGAAATAGCATGCTGGCCAATAAGCAGTGTGCATTTTTTCTGTCCGTTCTGGAGTACAGAAACCCTTTCACACTACTACCGGACCAGAAAGGGCATAATGGATTATTTGGGCTTTAGTGACACTAGTACTCTGATACATCAATTCCAGCTTTTAATTGGATGCAGATGACTAATCTTCATCTAGTCAGTACTGCAATGTAGACTGCAGTTTTAATCCTCAGGGAGACCAAATGGTAAAGGTACGTTAGGGGGGATAATTAGTGTTCAGCAGCTTTGACAGTCCAAGTAGAAGGCAGGGGAAACAAAATCTCCTTTCTTACTAGCTTGGTTGAAGACACTTTCATCTGTTTAAATGTTTCTTCAGGAGGAATCCTGGGTTAAAGGCAATTAAAAAGAGCTTCCCTCATATTTATGTAGACAGGGATTCGTCTGCTTCCCTCCTTGATTTAACACAGTTTCTTTAAGTGTGACCCTGGCTTAGAGTAGTTTGTGTTCCCATCTTTACTGCTTTAATGCCATGTATGTGCTGAGGAAAGATACTCTGTCAAAGTGATTTTTACAGTGGATTCCATTCTGGACAAATACTCATTCTACAAACTTGAACAACTTTTTTAGGAAAAATCAACTGAAGATCAATGCATTGCATAACTAATGAAACATCAGACAAGAAAGGTGACAGGAGACAAGCTTTATATGTTCCTCTGTTCTTCTCTGACGCTGGTGCTTGTTGTAGATGCCACTTCAATTTCTGTTTACTCTGAGTGACTTTGGCTGCTCTTTTGGCACTGTTGATGAAAGGGTTTTTAACTGAGAGTGCCCAGCACCAGTTACCACATCTGGGTGGACAGGATGGGAATTTCTGTAATTTAATAAGCTGAGATGGATGTTAAAAGGAATGTGACTTTTTCATAATGATCTGTATACCATCCATAATTCTGACTAGCCAAACCATGCTTTCAGCTGTAATGCATATCCAAGCAGAATTCATTTTCTCCTGTTGCTTCAGGAAAGAAAAGGTATCCTGGTGTGTAGTGAAATCTGGAAGGGGAAAAGTCCAAAAAGAAATCTCCAGATCATGTTTCTAAATATGGCCTGAGGACACCCTGAAATGGTCCCCTTCTCTGTACTGTCGGCTCACTTGTGTCTCACGTTTTCCACGTTACCCATTTACCTGAAAGCTGTTTAGCTGTAAAATCGGTTACTTTTTGTAATTGCAAAGATGAGAATATTTCTAACATTTTTCAGGCTTCAAAAAATAAGACAGTATTAGAGAAATGGAGAATAATATGTTACTTGCTATAAAGTTTAAAAAGTCTGCAGACATTCATTTAGAAATTGTTATTTAGTTCAACTTATATTCAGAGCAAGTTCCTGTTTGAAAGTTTACTAGGACACTTAAAAAAAATAAGTGCTTTGTATTTTAAATCTGGTGTGTTAAAGAAAGTTATTTTTATGAATTGGATTTGTTTGGTTTTGTCACTTAATGGAGAGTGGAGTGGAAGGTTAAAACTGGAAGGTCTGGTGCTCCCCTCTTTCATCTTCTCTTCATAATCAAAGAAGAAAAACAAAACAGCTTTAACTAAATTTTAAATGGGATATAGACCTGAAGTGAGCAGTGTTCCCTTTATGCCTTTTAACTTGTATACTTTTACTCTTGTTCAGGTGAATAACTAACTACAACTGGTCTGGGATTTTGACTATTTAAAACTTTATCAGTGGCAGGTTTGTTGCTTGAGTATTCTATTCAGCAGAGCTGTCAGATACAATTTTCAGGTCTATTATGCATAGTAGTGGGATTTGGTGGTGGGTGGTTTTTTTGTGCAGCTTTGTTTTGTTTTTTTATTAAAATGTATCTTAAATAATGGAGGCTATCTTCATGCCTCTCAGATTGTCTCAGCTACCTGTTAATCAAAGAAGTTTCTGGGATACCCTGTTCCAATTTTTTGACTCCAGCTTCTTCTGCCTTTTTGAATAGTGTCTTGTTGATTGTGAATTTCAGGGCAGCGGGGCGGGAATTATCTGGACTTCACAGTTTGCTAGCTATGGTGTAATAAATCTCTATAGGGTTGATGCAAGGCTTGAAAAGACTCCTTAATTTATCTGTGAACCTAGACTGCAGCTTGCCAGAGGGAGATCTCTGGATCATAATTTAAAAAAAAAAAAAAAAAAAAAAATCACTTGGGGTAACTTGACCTCTCAGGTGTTACAAATCCAGCTTTCATATGCTGTCCCCCTTTTTAGTTCTATTTCAGAGCCTTACTGTTTTGTTCCTTTAACTGTTGAATGACTCTGTGGTTGAGGCCATCTTTACACTTAGCTGTAAAAATTGGGAGGGATTTGGAGATACAGGCCAGTAGATCCTAGTACATTATGGTAGATGTGTGCCGGTCAGAATAATATCACTCGGAGTGTAGTCATACAGATACTACAGCTCTCAGAGATGCAGATGTTCTGTAGAAAAAAGCTAACAAGCTTGCTATAAAATATCTGAACACTTAGCTTAACTCTCTACCTTAATGTAGCTATAGTAGTTCAAGGTGAACTTTAGGTTTGAAATAGCCATGATTAACTGCATCAAATTTAACTGCATTTTTCAAATAAGAAAATGGATTTTTGTTATGCAGCTGCTACTTTTTCCTTAATATAAACATGAATTACTGTTCTTCAGTTTGTTTGTAGAATATAAGCTACTGAAGAGCGCTCATTTTATGTTCCCCTCAGACACAGATACAGTTAGGTTTTGGCTATGCAGCACGCATTACTTGTTCCTTTGCACAGTGTCTCTCTATGAAAACTGCAACTTTTCCTTGTTTGAATTTGGCTTATTAAGATATTGATTGATCAACTGTACTTCTTTTTGAGTATTGATGTGGACCTAAGCAGTTAACCGGATAAGCTTATTGTTGGGATTTGTTTTAATATGTATGAAAATTGTACTTAATGTGAACCATTGAATAAAAGGGATCGACGAGATAAGTAGTACCATATAATGGAAGAATCTCTTCACTGACTGTGGCATCTGAAAGGCAAAAAGAACCTGGAAAGATGGAAAGTGTTTAAAAGAAGGTAGCGAGGAACAAAATCTTTCCTGCAGGTTAGCTGTTTCAAACTGTTTCAGAATGTTTGTGTTGTAAATGGTTCAGACTTAGCCTTGAATTTCTTAGTTGGTGCAAATTTTTGTGGTAGTGGGAGGTGTCAATAGAAAGTGCAAAACCAAAACCAGATCATACTTGTTCTACGGGAAACAAACAGTTCTTGGCAAATTTGTACCAGAATTTGCAGGTCCAGAGTACGTTGCTTTAAAGTATAGATTAGCATTCAACTGTATCCAAAAGAATATATACAAGCATTTAGTGCAGGCTGGCATTACCTTTAACTCTTTACTTTCTTCATTAGCTTTAAGCTTTTCCTTTTTTCTCATGTTCACTATGAAAACTTAGGAAAACACACTTCCATTTGTGTGTGAAGCTGCTTCAAGAGAGCTGAAATCTTCTCTTTGCATTTGTAGCTTGATAGTAACTGTCAAAGGGATTTTAGTTAGACTGTTCTTAGTTGGGCATTATTGATAGCTCTCTTTTGCCCATTTTTCTTCCAGCTTGTAGTCATAACTGTAATTAGCTAAAATCTTGCTATGTTAGCAGATTGCTTATTTTGCAGGCGTAAAAGCTAATTTTTTCTTAGAGATGTTTTTTCAAAATACAGTGTTTTAGTTGGCCAGAAATGTAAGATGTGCTCCTATAATATTTTATAAAAGAGCCTGTTCATAATGTGTGTTCAGATAATTTTGCAGTGGTGTTATGCCATTCCCCATTTATTAGCATGAAAATGTATTGTCCCACCCAATATTTCTGTTGTACAAGTTCAGTAGTTCATTGTGGTATGTACTCTGAGAAATTCTTGGTTGGTTTTATAGTGTTAAAAATAAATTTAGTAGGTTTCTTAAATAGATAGTCTCCAGTAGCTGAAATTGTTCCAAACGGGAGACCTGTCCAGGTGCATGTCACTGCAGTTGGTAAACTCTGACCTTTGAAGCAATTGGAACTGTAACTACTGCATCACAGCAGTACACCTGTGATGTTACAGCTCCTGTAATGATGCAGTATCTGTGTTATCAGATGCATTGTTTCCAACAGACTATTTTCAAATCCTGGTGAATCAAAAAAAACAAGCAGTGAAAGTCACTCCTAAGACTTGGGTTAGGTTTTGTTAGGAGTTTCCTTTCCTCTGAGTGAAGACAGTCGATTCACAATGTAATAACAGGCATTGGAAACTTCCAAATGATGCCAAACAGCTCTATGCCTAGTAAAAACCTGGGACAACAAATATGTTCATAATCTGGATAAGTGACCTAGTTCTTTAAATGTGCTTTCTGTAATTGGAAGATGAAGTAGAATTACATGCTTAAATGGAGAATTGATCATAAATCACTGATTATCTGAGACAGATTTCTTACAATGTAGTTTTTACAATTTACCATATTTTTAATGCACTCTCCCAAATTCCTTTGTTACAGCCGCAGTTTACATTGTCAAGCAGTAAGGCCTGTGACACCAACAGATGTTACTTACATGAAATGTTTAAGTATGCAGATGAATATACATGTCTTGTGATATAAAATTATGTATTTGCAATCATATTGAATTCATATATTAGTATATAATCTCTGTAAATACACTCTGCATATTGCATAACAACTTGGATCTTTAAATTGATAACACTGTTGGAGTTTGCAGCAGTCATCCCGTCTTGCTTGTTTCTCATCTCCAGCTCTAATTAGTACCAGGCCAACAGATATTTAGGCTGCTTACAAGAGAGGCTCCCCCTGTATTAGGATTCTGGAAATATTCTGAAAGTTAAATCTTCGGTTTCTATTACTCTGGATTGTAAAAATTTAATACTAATATTGTGGCTGTATTTGTGGCTTATATTGGCACTACATAGTGGTCGTTTAACAAGCACCATGTAAACTTCTTTAAAATAATCAGATTCTGTTTTTCTTTTCTGAAAAAAATTACTGAGGGCAGAGAAGTCTTTTCTATCCCTGTCAGCTTTTAGTTATCAGACTGGATTTGAAAAATGTAGAAAGGTAGCTTATTGGTCTGTTATGTTATGTGAGTGACTTTGTCTAGGCCTGTGCTTTCTCACAGTGCACTAATTCAGTTTTACAGCTTTATATATGTTAAGCTTAGAAGTGTCTGCTGGAAATAAGAAAAGCCACACATGAATACCTGACTTCATGAATAATATCTGGGATGTCTGACTTGTTGACAGCCTCATGAGATGAATTCTGAGCTGTCATATACAGCAGCAGAGATGTTACCAGCTGATAGCACAGAAAGGAAGATAGTACTTAAGTACTTAATGTTATTTCGATGCTGCTTATAGTCCTTGTATCAGTGCACTCTATATGATTAAGTAAACAGAATCTGCTGATCATTTGGGGTTTTTTTTCACCTGTTCATTAAAAATTGCTGCTGGCATGCTTCTGACAAAAAGTCAATACCATTATTCACTCATCTTGTGGCAATAAAAATGTAACGCAGAAGCCCTGCTGTGAAGGTGTCTTAAGCGCTGGTGCTTGAAGTGCCTGTAGGATTATCACTGGACACTGGTATCTTGTTCACTGCTTTTATCTCTTAATACGCAAGGAAGTCAGTGGATACTTGAATATAGAGTGTAAGTAGAGTTGTCTGTGACTTTAGATGCGAATTTTGAGTGTTACTTTTTTTATCTGCCTCTAAATTTGAAGTGTGTCTGAGTATGTTCAGTTGTTTTGAGTAAGATAAGGATATCGGGTGTTTTTTCCAGACTGCGTATTAGCCTTGTTTCTTCTGTGGTACCAAAAGCTTACATTTGAGAATCTATAGCAAGTCCTTTTTGTAACTTCATGCATAGCTTTTAGGTCTTTTGTTTACAAAAATAGGTAGATATTTATGGCGGTTTATACAAAGCAGGTTGAGATTTTGAGACTTGGGAAGTAAGACCAAGCAATACATAATGCAGATGTGGAGAGATTATAATAGAGGATCTAGTCTCACTTCTGTTTTGCTTCTGGTTATGTTTAGAAAGCTGAGAGTGGTGTTGAGTTTTATGCCGTCAGTTGGAATTGTATGCTCAAGCTGAGGAGTATAAATAATAAGTGATTCAATAAAAGCAAAAGGATCTTAAATTTTACAAAGTGAACAGTAAAATACTGAAACTGTTCTGAATAGGTTTAACTTAACATCTGCTGTTTGAATAGGTACCAGACATGGCGGGCTACCCTCACATCCGTTACATTTCATCGGGATTGGATGGAACATCATTCAGAGGCCCTTTCAGGGGCAATTTTGAGGTTTGTAATAGAATAAAACTAGATATGTGTCAAAATGTGTCATGAGGGAATATGGGGAGGGTGTATGGTAGAGCTAGTTCTACATATAGATGTAAAAGAATCATAAAGAAAATACCATTTATTTATAGAATGACGTCGCTATTGTGAACTGGGATAAAAGCATATTGAAAAGTCAGCCAATAAAAGGTGCCCTGGACAATGTAGACTTAGGTGGTTATTATCTGACAGTACATCTTGCTTTGCCCACCACTCCAGTTAGTAGGATGTAGTATTTGCATGATACGTTGGTAAAAGGTAGTGGTGCCTCTGAATAACTGTGCCAAGATCCTCCTAGTGAGGGTGAAACTTGGCAACTTTAACAGTGCTGTCCTGTTTGTTATGTAGTGCAGGAATTGAAACTGAGGGAAGGAAAAAAAAAAAAAGGAGAAAATAAAAAGTATCAGATGCAGAGAGTTAATGACCTAGCCCACTGAAAACATCTTCAGTGACATCTCATGGTTCTAATAAACTCATTGCTGGAGAAAAATAAATCGGTCATTGTATTTCAACTTAAGCAACTTTTTTTTTTCTTCTAAGCTTTAATGACTGTTAGAAAGCAAATAGTTACATATTGCATTTTAATTGCATTTTCCTCGTGAGACACGCAAGTACATGTGAACATGCTGATAACTATTTCTAGCTGACAAACAATTTCCAATTTTTTTACTAGTAAAATAGTGTTTCCCTATAACTTAAAATACCAGGGAGGGGTATTGTGTGGGTTCTTCTGCAGAAACCCATCACTTTTCACATACAACATACTCTTTTTTTGCTTTGCCTGTATTTGAATAAGTTGGGAATTGAGAGTTTGTCATTCTGCAAATGGGTTAGAATAAAATTAATATTTACTCAATGTAGTTGAAATAACAGTTCTTACACTGTTTATTCCTTGATAATTTTTTAGGAGCTGATTCACTTGGAGGAACGATTAGGCAATGTTAATCGTGGAGCAACACAGGGAACTATAGAAAGATGCACATATCCACATAAATACAAAAAGGTGAGGATTTCTCAAATTGTGGCCTGTCTGTAATATTTCTTTGAAAAATGTAATAATGTTTATGTTTAGCTTAAATCTGCAGAAATGTCAGCTTCAAAGAGTACATGTTTTCTGTATCTTGCAATTTCAAGGTCGGTAGGCAAAGCTTACAATGCCACTTCTTTCACAAAGAAAGTAAAAAATTTCGTGCCTAGATAAAGAGCTACTGTAATGTGATAAACAAAAGTGGTTTGATATGATTTAATAACTTGTCCAGCAGTTATGAATAGCCTTCTGAGCAATGAAGTAACTGTTGGTAATAGCTGAATTGTCAACAGACTTCAGTAATAATTCATCAAATAAAGTTGCAAAAAAAAGTCTTACAAATTGTTCATGATGTTTACCTGCTTGGTATGTGTAATTTTAACCATTACTCTGATCATATTAGGAAGACTGGGACACTAGAAGTTTTGAATCTGGTACAGAATTTTGGCAACTTAAGTTGTCTCTCAATTGCAGTTTATTATACCATAATATAGAATCCCATCGACAGTTACGTAGTGTTCTTTCGCACTTGATAACTAGTGACTTAAGATACTAGGTTTGAAAGGATTATTTTTTTTGCCTCTTCATGAATGAAATGAATATATTTATACATAGACAACAAGTAAAAGGACTGGTTGCAACAGTATGAAATTAATATATTCACAGTGCAGTAGACTTTTGTAATTAACAATAGTTAAATAAATCTGAAATGTCCTGTGATTTTGCTCCATGTGCTAGTTCTTGATTCATTTTGGTTCAAATATATTTGAATAAATACTATGAAATGTTTGCAAAGAACTATGTGTTGTATATGTATTAAAAACAGATTTTACTCAGTTTGTCAATAATGTCATCTCTACTAATAAGGTAACAACTGATTGGTTCTCACAGAGGAAACTGCACTGCAAACAAGATGGGGAGGAAGGAACAGAAGAAGACACAGAGGAAAAGTGTACCATCTGTTTGTCTATATTGGAGGAAGGTGAAGATGTCAGGTAAATAGTACCGCTGAATATCAGAATATAATGTTAATGTTCTGGCTTTGAGACCATACTTGAATATGGTACACTACTCTGCAATACGCCCTAGGTTAACAATTACAATTAAAGATGATCTGTCATTGAATCGATAAATAAAACAAGTTGCAATTGAAAACACGCATTGTTAAGTCTGAATTGTCTTTGGGTAGAATGTAGGGTATTTTCTTATGGTCTCCTACAAGTTGACTGCCTGTCTTATAACATAAGCCCAAGCTGATACCCTGAATTAATCAAGACTGTCAATTTTAGTTTTTCTGGAGTATATACTGCTATATATAGAGAGAGAGTATATACACTACTTCTGGAGTGTATATATATATATAGAACACTCTATATATATTGTGTTATACTCTAAGGTATAACAGCTTTAAATCAGTGTAATACAGCAGAAGTTAGCTGATGCTTGACTTCATTGCCCATAACCATTCCTTCTTTGAACTAGACAAAAGGCAGGTTCAACTAGAACAGCTAGTGAAACTTGTGGAAAAACATGCACATACAAAAACAATAGATGCCTCAATAGCAAAACCCACATTACTGTTTTTCCAATGAGTATATTGATATGGAAATGCTTTATTAACACTAACGTTTTTCTGTTCTGATGACAGGCGCCTTCCATGTATGCACCTTTTCCACCAAGTATGTGTAGATCAATGGTTGATTACTAACAAGAAGTGCCCCATTTGCAGAGTGGACATTGAGGCTCAACTGCCTAGTGAAAGTTGACACCGCTTTCCAGAACTCTTGCCCTCCCTCTCGCTCCCTCTCGTCCTTCCTGGTACTGCAGTCAACCAAAGATGGCATGACTTACCTGCGCAGATTTGGAAGCATTGAACCTAGAGTGCTGGCTCTGCTATATGGTACAACTAATGCTAGACCTACAGTTTATGTAGAAGTCAGTTGAGTTTCAGTGTATTTATAAAACTTCTTTTTTTAGGTTTTACATGTTTTCTTTTAATTCATTACTGTATTTTTGCATGGTTCCTTGTATTGCATTTGTTTGCACATATTATGGGCTTTGTGACCCCAAACTTGCAGGCAAGATTAGCTGCTTTAGTAAGTAGAATTGTGTGGTCTCTTTTTTTGGTTTGTTTTACATAGTACCGAGCTTTGAAAGTATGATTTCAGTCATTACTAACCTTGGATTCCTTAATTTAATCGATCATATATTTTAGTTTAAATGTATAAAGATCATCTAGCAAAGGATAATATTATGTATTGAGACATTCCTTAATTAGGAAAAAATGGCTGCTGTATATTTACAATATCAGTTCTGAGTCAAATAACATCCTTAATACTGGGAACAGAATATGAACTATTCAGTTTGACTGATACATATAGCATACTCATCACCAGAGTTTTTGTCTGATCAGATTTTTGTGTTCATTTTTAAAATTTCAGCACAATGCAGATATATTTGAATGTCAATATTAAACATTTAGACTGCTGTTCAGATTGTATTTATCATTTTCTTCCTATGTCTAGAAATTTGAATCCCTAACTTAAATATTTGCTGCTGTGAAACAGCTCTAGTGAACACTAAATGTTGGTTTCAGTTAGCTGGATTGTAGATACTTGCAAATTGAAAGAATTATTAGGGAAATGGAAAAAGAGCTTAGAATCTGTTTGGTCTTTTGCTAACTTAAGTTGAAGTATCTGCGCATATTGAGGTGGTTTTTTGGTTTGGTTTTTTTTTGTTTTTTGTTTTTTGTTTTTTGTTTTTTTTAATGGAAAACCATCCAATAAGGAATTAGAGCTGCAGGGTTTTTGGGGTTTTTTTGGTTTGGGTTTTTTGTGTTCGGGGGGGGGGGGGGGGTGTTGTTTGGTTGGTTTTGGTTTTTTTTTTTTTCAGATATACAAGCATTCATACAACTTCTAAGGATTCCAGGCTTGTCTTGGGATTTTTATTAGTTTTAAAGTTAATAAAGTTAGCTAAATCCACTTGTCTCTTGTTTTATTTTTCATTAGTAAATTGAAAGCTTGTAAATTCCTGTAGAAACTGAGACACAAATTATGTGGTTACCTAGTTTTTGCCTTGATCATAGATTCCCTCTTTATAAACTACCAACAGTCCATCACTGATTGAAATATTTTCTATAGTTAAGATTTGCTGCATAATATAGTATATAGAATTAAGTTATAATGTACTAACGTTTTGCCTTTGGAGGAGGTTTTAATCCACATCAGGATTCAAGTTGCTCATCAACATTCTTTCACATATAATAGATTATAGTTTATTTAAATGTGCTCAACATTGCAAAATGCAAATGTGCAAAACCATTGAGACAGTATTACTGTCACTATGGAAAAGATGTTCCTCGGGGATCATATATGAACATGTCAATAAGCTTGCATTAAGCCACCTGCTTTGTAAGTGGATTGAATAATAAATACCTTCAGTTTCCCTTGTCTTTGTCTTTCATAATCAGATTAAGTGTAAAATGGTTTACAGTAAACCTAGAAGATGAACTGTTATGTTTACACTAAAAAAAGTGATCCATTTATAAATACTACCTTCTCTAATTTGATGCCTGTTTTTTGTCTGGTTAAAGCTGCTTCCCTTTTTTTTTTTTTTTTTTTTTTTTAATCAATCTGTTAGGAGTAGCATTTGCCAGTGCAGTGTCTATTGCTGGCAACAAACTTTACACCTCTGGCACTGAGGCTTTAAGTGGAGAGAAATTTTATTCCAGCATGTATAAATGGACATTTTCAAGCTTAACTGCATTGCTAAAACTGAGCTTAAAACCACTTTGTGCTTGTACGATGGGGGATATGGGAGAGAGGCAACACATGATTTGACTGCTTCAAAACCTGACATGGTTTTATGCTAAAGCTTCTTTAACATTATGGCTGTAGGAAACTGAAAGTGAGTATGAAGTTGAAGTACGAAGTTTATGCATTGGTAAAAATGAATAAAAGTAACTGGAAGGACTGAACAGACACTTTCTGTTCTTCAGTGACTGTTGAAAAGGAGGGGGAAGTTATTGACCACTGATGCTTGAAGTCTGATGATACTCACTTTTAAAAGTTTCCAAGAAGGTACTTGAATGACATGGGACAAAAAAAATCTAGGGCCTCTGAAATAATTGAGACCCTGGGTATGTGATAGATTCTATTTTGGCTTCCTTACAGAACAAAGAAGCACAGGTTTGGGGGGCTTTTGTTTTTGGTGGTTGGTTTGGGTTTTTTTAGGAAATCTTTTATGCACCTGATTTGGGTGCCTGGTACTAGAGGTATTTTAGTGGTCCATGGATTGACTTGTTTTATAACTGCTACTGATATTGTCTTGCTTTTAAATGTATGCGTAACATTGTAATGTGATGTTGAACACTTAGGTATTTGCCAGGAATCACAGTGTTCTGATCTTACATGCTATTGCAGGGGCTAGTAAAGCTGCAGCCAACTTCTATTCCAGAAAGTTGTCACTTAACCATAATTTAAGGGAAGGAAAAAGAATAGGCTTTTGATTTTGAAAATTTCCACCACTTACTGTGCTTTATATGCTTAGATGCATTGCCTTAAGTTTTCTGCAGCATCTTTGACTTTGAAGATAAGATTCTCAATAGTATGCATCAAATTACTTTTCATATGAAATTCCATTGTCAAAAGAAATCCTTTTGTATGCAATAAATAAAATGTTAGACTGGTATCATTCAAAATCGGTTTCTTACGCAAGTTGTTTCTTTTCCTTTTGCCTTGTTTTGCCTTTGTAAGTCTTGATCTGTAAAAATTCTTTTGCATACGTGTATTCTTACAAGTACTGCCCAAGAAAAATTTTGGTGGAGGGTGGACATTTAGCCACAGTCAAATATGTTGATAAACAGAACCATCTGGAACTTAGGAATTCAGGAAAACTGCCCTTATGAGGGATATGAAAATATTAATTTGTGCATATGTGAGTTAACATATAATGCCAGTTTTGGGAGATTGCAGAGTAGCTGCAATTACAACTTTTCTGTCAGTTTAGGCAACTACTGTGGAGTTGAAGTTCCTGACTCTCAGGACTAGTTATTAAACTGACTGTTAGTAGCTTGCTACTAGCTGACTGACATGCCTTCCTCAAGTCATATGTGAAATTTAAAATAAAAGCTGTAGTATGCATCTGTTTGGACTAGTTTCCTATAGTGCAGAGCATCAAGTTGCTCTTTTGAATGAGGTAAGCCACCTCCACAGGTACTCTCTTTGGCTGGTTCAGTAGTATTTCAGTCAGAGTTGCTGAGGTTTGGCTCACCGGCTACAGAAGCTTCTGATGGCGGCTATGCTTCCAGCCAGCTGCCATCAGTAAACGTGATGAGAAGTAGGTGCCAGCTGTGCCCGGGCTCTGCTCAGCGTCCCCCGCAGTGCCCTGGCCTGGTGCCTCATTTGCTTCATCTGCCTCTTAACAGCTGAGAGCACCGCGGCAGTTGCAGCACGGCTTTTAACTACCCAAGTGTTTTTCGCGATAGACGGCACAGCTGTACGTACTTCTCAAGGTAAAATCTCTTTGTTTGTGACCTTGGGTTCGCCTAAACACGAGGTGAGGCGGCTGCACCGCCCTCGCCCCATCGGTCTCGAGCGCATGCGCCGCCCCGTGCACAGGGCCTGGTTTGCCGGAAGTTGGTCAAACCGTTTCCTGCTTGGGAGGGGCCTGAGAAGGTGGACCAATCGAGCAAGTGCATCATTCGAAGCTGTCCAATAGGAGAGCGGGAGGCGTTTTAAGTCGAGCCGCGGCGGC
>NW_009632723.1:2477-10324 GCF_000690535.1 Cariama cristata | reverse complement strand
TGGCCTTGTTGAACTTCATGAGGTTCGAATAAGCCTACCTCTCAAGCCTGTCCAGGTCCCTCTGGATGGCATCCCTTCCCTCCAGTGTGTCAACCACAGCACACAACTTGGTGTCTTCGGCAAACAATTCCACTGTCCATGTCACCAACAAAGATGTTAAACAGCTCCAGTCCCAGTACTGACCCCTGAGAAACGCCACTTGTCACTGATCTCCACTTGGACATTGAACTGTTGACCACAACTCTTTGAGTGCAACTATCCAGCCGATTCCTTATCCACCAAGAGGTCCATCCATCAAATCCATGTCTCTCCAACTTAGAGACAAGGATGTTAAGTGGAACAGTGTCAAATGCTTTGCAGAAGTCCAGGTAGATGCTGTCAGTTGCTCCTCCCTTATCCACCAATACTGTAACCCCATTGTAGATGACCACCAAATTTGTCAGGTACAATTTGCCTTTAGTGAAGTCATGTTGACTGTCACCAGTCACCTCCTTATTTTCCATGTGCCTTAGCATAGTTTCCAGGACAATCTGCTCCATGATCTTGCCAGGCAGAGGTTTAGACTCACTGGCCTGTAGTTTCCTGGGTCTTCCTTTTTTCCCTTTTTAAAAATGGGGGTTATGTTTCCCTTTTCCTAGTCAGCGGGAACTTCACCAGACTGCCACGACTTCTCAAATGTGATGGATAGTGGCTTGCCACTTCATCCGCTACTTCCCTCAGGACCCACAGATGCATCTCACCAGGTGACATGGACTTGTGCACCTTCAGGTTCCTTAAATGTCTCAAACCTGGTATTCTCCTGACGTGGGTGGGGGTGGTTCTTCATTCTCCCAGTCTCTGCCTTTGCATTCTGTGACTTGGGTGTTGTGGTTGGAGCACTTGATGGCTAGCAGCTTGGACAATTTCTCTGTATTCCTCCCAGGCTACCTGTCCTTGAGTCTACCCTTTGTAGGCTTCCTTTTTGCATTTGAGTTTCTCCTGGAGCTCCTTGTTCATCCATGCAGGCCTCCTGGCATTTTTCCTTGACTTCCTTTTTGTTGGGATGCATCAGTCCTGAGTGTGGGGGAGGTGATCCTTGAATATTAACCAGCTTTCTTGGGCCCCTCTTCCCTCCAGGGCTTTATCCCATGGTACTCTACTAAGCAACTCCCTGAAGCGGTCAAAGTCTGCTCCTCCGAAGTCCAGGGCAGTGAGCTTGCTGTGTGCTCTTCTCACTGCTGTAAGGATCTTGAACTCACCGAATATCATGGTTCCTGCAGCCAAGGATGCCTTTCAGCCTCACATTCCCCACCAGCCCCTCCGTGTTGGTGAGAAGGTGGTCCAACCTCGTTGGCTTCTCATTGGCTCCTCTATCACTTGGAAAAGGAATTTATCATCATTGCATTTCAGGAACATCCTGGATTGTTTATGTCCTGCTGTGTTGTCCCTCCAATGGATATCGAGGTGGTAGAAGTCCCTCATGAGGACCACGGCTTGTGAACGTGAGGCTGCTCCTATCTGTTTGTAGAGGGCCTTATCCACCCAGTCTTCCTAGTCAGGTGGCCTGTAGCAGACCTCCACTATAATGCCGCCTGTCCCTGTTCTCCCTTTAATCCTGACCTGTAAGTTCTCGGTTGGCTCCTTGTCCACTCCCAGGCAGATCTCCATGCACTTCAGATGGTCATTGGCATAGAGGGTGGCACCTCCTCCTTATCTCCCCTGCCTGTCCTTTCAAAAGAGCCTGTATCCTTCCATTCCAACACTCCAGTCATAAAGGCCATCCCACCATGTCTCTGTGATGCCAGTAAGGTCATAGCCCTGCAGGCATGCACACATCTCTAACTCCTCTTTTTATTCCTCATGCTACAAGCATTTGCATGTAGGCATTTAAGTTGGGCCCCCAATGAAGCTGACTTACTGGCTGGAGGGGTTGGGATTCCTTTGTGCTGCTCCTCAGGGGCTCTCCTGCTGACCTGTGATCTCTTTCCAGGCTCTGGGCATCTGTTGCTGGCCTCAAACTGGTAGGAGTGGGATGCATTGAGGTTATACGTTCAAACTGGGATATGTTGTAAAAAGGTATGACTTTTTAAACACGGATTTCTTTGCTTTCACCTAACAATGAGTTTACTAACCTAACTTAAATTCAGAATTTCCAATATTTTTTTTTCAAGCCCACAGAAACAATCGAGAAGTCAATGCAAACAACTTTGTTAATTATTGACCATAATATAGCATATAAATGCATGGAAGTCTAGGAGAAAGAGGTGAAGTATCACATGTACTGTGTTGTATCAGAAGGAGTAGTCAAAATCTAGTAAAACTGAACTACACGACAAATAAGCATAGTTTGGTGATTTCAGTGAGAGGTTTGCCTAAGTAAATATTTGAAGGGCAGATTTATCTGCCATGAATATACAAATAGCAAGCATTTTGATACCTACCTATGGCACCCAAAGGAAATACAAGGTGGTGGTTGTAAAAAATCCTTTTAAAATAATATTTATTTATATATTTCTTAAATAACTGTTTTTATAATTACAGCTTTATGATTTTATATAAACATATTACTTCCTCCTTGATGTAAATGTGAAAACAGATATAATCAGTCTTGCTTAGGACTCGCAGCAAAACCTGAAGTGAAATCAGGGTCTCCTGTGGGTCAGTCTAATGCTCTGACCAAAAGGCTCAGCACAGTCAACCTCATTTTACCATTTGTGTTTCTTCTACAGAATTCTCATCTCCTTCATTGCTTTAGTGTTGTTATGACCACAGTGATTTGGCAGGAGAGTGTCACAAAGAAAAAAATTTTGTCCTTTTTTTTCCTTTTTTAACCAGAATCTCAGTGCTTTTGACATGACTGCAAATAAACTGGTACACTGTTTGATTTTTGTCTTTGGCTGTGTTCAAGAGTGATAATCTGAATTTTGGAAAATTAAAATGTCTCCTTCCCAAATCAAAAACTACATCCTTTGAACAATAACTTCCCCGGACCCACTGTGATGTATTTTGTAACTTTTTTTTTTTTAAAATGATCTGTTGAAAACTGCCACCATATCACATATAAAATATTGAAGCACTGAAGGGCACATATACAATGAGCCACACAGGATAATACACTGGGCAGAATAGCATTGAGGAAAGAACACCAAAAAACAGTATAAACAATTTTTCCACTGTTTTCGTTCTTTCATATAATGGCCAATTTTAGAGGAAACTATTTCTTTGACTAGTAAGTAATCAAGTTTCTCTTTGGAGGGGTAAAAATACAGCTGGTAATTTCCCTTCTATTCTCCAGGTGCTTGAATTCTGAATCTTTGCAGGAAAAAGGCAACTTCTTTTCACTCTTTGCCATCATCGTGAACTAGACATGGTGCATGGAAGAGAAACTTCACATAGTAACTTTGTCCACAGAGAAGGATGCAATCACAAGTTTGATTTTTGAAATGGAAATGAATTCTGGTTCATATTTCTTTTGGGTAAAGGTTGCCATTTTTAATTATTTTATTTATTTATTTATTTATGTTAAGAGGAGCAAGCAGTTCAGGCAAAATTAACCCATGTATAAACAATAAATTTAGACAGGTCTGCATTGGCCCTGAACTCCATTAATGTTTTTCTGTCATCACTATAGCAATATTTCTCAGTTTTTGTTCCTTCTTTCTCTAGATTTTATATAAAACAGCCGACTGCTGCTGTGTAAGATAAGTATAAATACTGTGCAGTTCATGAGTTGCAAGTTTAAATACCATTTAACTTTGAAAGAATTTGGATGGGTTAGAGCGAAAGAATCCGTAAAAGGATCTTCAAATAAATCCAAACCAGCTGATTTGCTACAGTACTACAAAACAAGTAGTGCATAGTGTCGTAGATTACTGCGATTGTGTTTCTCTAATAGCAAGCAGAAAGGAAGAGGGGATGGTGATTTCACTTGGCTGTGATTTAGGAAAACACGCAAGTCTCAAGTTCCTTTTCCTGAAAGCTGGTGCATACAGGTCAGGGGTCTATTGATCTAGGGCAAGCTGTAAGATAAGGAGCACTGTGATAATGTTTTAATGTAAAGAGTTGTTAAGTTTGTCATCTTCTCCAAACATGGAGTCATTGGGTTGCAATGGTAGGCTTCATAGTTCTTGTGTCTTCTGTGACAGGTACCTGTACTATTGCAAAGCCATAATGGGCTGCCGAATAATAAACTAATAAGCTGAGTTTTAAGTAAATTTTTCAATATTTTTTAATAACTCTTTTAAAATCAAAATATCATCTGGACCTTGCTTGACTAGTTTTCTGACATTTTCTAGTATACTTTGAACATCATTAAACTGGATATGTAAGTCTTTGAAGCAAAACTGGTGAGTACACATGTGAATGACAACAGGATTGTGGTCTACCAGAGTAACTTGAGCAATGTACTTCACAATCACTTAACTTCACAACACTCATATTAGGTTAGAAAATAACTGTTAAGTCCATTTTACATGTTGGTGAGCTCAGATGCTGATTAAAGGTTGCTTTATGCTCACAATAAGAGTTTATTCAAGAGCTCAGTCTTACTCTCCTAACTCATTGTCTTAAGCTCTGACGTTTCCATTGTCTTCCCTTTTATCTGGTGAGCACACATTTGCCAATCACTGTTTCTTTCCCCTTTCCCTTTGTTTTTCTCAACCTTTCCAAAGTGCTGATCCCAAGACAGCTATATCCACCCATGTGTCGGCAACTTAAATGGGAAACATAGCCTTCTTACAAAACTGTATGCTGTCCCCAATTCAACATAGCACTTAAGTAGGCCCTTAAATTTAATCAAGTGCTTGGACATACTTTGACAATTTAGGATGTCAATTGCTAAGCACACAAAATTCCTACTTATGTAGCCAAGTACTACTTTTCTTTTTCAGTGAGCAATTCCTTTTTGAAGATGTTAATCTGAGGCTGATGACATCTGAACACAAACATTTGGAGATAGGGCTGAAGTCTTATTTATAAATTGGCTTGCAAGGTACTAAAAAAAAAATGCAGTTTCTGAGATTATAGCTTTAAAATACTCTTGTTATTGCAGATTTTTTCTAACACTGAAATGCCTCTGGGAAATTCTAAACATTGTATAATGATGTGGTGGGTTTACCTTCGCTGGCCACCAGGTGCCCACCCAGCTGCTCTCTCACTTCCACTCCTCAGCAGGACAAGGGGAGAAAATATATTGAAAAAACTCATGGGTTGAAATAAGTACAGGGAGATCACTTACCAATTACTGTCATGGGGAAAACAGACTCAACTTGGGGAAATTAATTTAATTTATTGCCAATTAAATGCAGTAGGATAATGAGAAACAAGAATATTCTTAAAATACTTTGCCCCCACCCTTTTTCCTTCTTCCCAGGCTCAACTTTGGTCTCAATTTCTCTGCTTCCTGTCCGTAAGTGGTGAAGGATGATGAGGAATGGGGATTGCAGTCAGTTCATAACATGTTGTCTCCGTCTCTTCTTCCTCCTCATGCACTTCCCCTGCTCCAGCATAGGGTCACTCCCATGGGAGACAGTCCTTCAAGAACTTCTCCAAGGTGGGTCCTTCCCACAGGCTTTAGTTCTTCACAAACTGCTCCAGCATGTGTCTTTTCCACGAGCTGCAGTTTTTCAGGCACAGACTCCTCCGTCCTAGATCCCCTGTGGGGTCACAAGCCCTGTCAGAAAACCTCGTCCAACCTGGGCTCCTCTTCACAGGGCCACAGGTCCGGCCGGGAGCCCGCTCTGGTATGAGTTCCTCTCTGCAGGCTGCAACTTCCTTCAGGATATGCCTGCCTAATGCAGCATGGAGTCTTCCATGGGCTGCAGGTGGGGGTCTGCTCCACCGTTGTCCTCCAGGGGCTGCTGGGGCACAGCCAGCCTCACCATGGTTTCCTCTAGGGGGTGAATCTCTGTTGCAACACCTGGAGCACTTCCTCCCCCTCCTTCTTCACTGACCTTCATGTCTGCAGGGCTGTTTAGCTCACATATTTTTGCTTCTCTCTCCCAGCTGCGTTGCGCAGCAGTTTTTACCTTGTCTTAAAATTGTTATCCCGGAGGCGCTACGACTGTCACTGATCAGTTTGGCCTTGGCCAGTGATGGGTCCACCTTGAAGCTGGCTGGCATTGGCTGCATCTGACATGGGGACAGCTCCTGATCTCTTCTCACGGAAGCCAGCCCTGCAGTTCCCCCACCACTACTAAAACCTTGCCACTTAAATATAATACAAATTATAAGACTCAGAACTGGACCAAAAATCATAAAATCACACACAAAAAAAAAAGAGGGAAAAGAGGTAGAATTCTGCCATTTTATACGTGCAGGTGAGAGGCACACAGTTACAGACTGTAACTTATTCAAAGGTGCAAGATCACTGCTGAAACACCCAACTGAAAATTACTTTTCTGACTTCCATTGCAATCCTTTAGTCATCCTCCTTCTCTGATGAAATGATTGCAGTGAGAGAATTTTTGTTACGGGAAATAAGAGCTATTGAAAAGGAGTATAGCACAGATAATCTTTGAAAGGGGTGTGAGTGCTTATGTGCATAATGTGTACATATGAGTACAGAATATTAATACAGGCCAAATAAAACAAATAAACGAGCTTCACTTTGAATCTTGTATTGCAAAGCTTCTTACAAGGCTTTGTCTCTACAATCCTATAATATAATCTGAAACGTCACTACATTCTCCTAAGAAGATTTAGCTAGCATACCCAATTTGCATATCCCAGAAAAAAAATTTTTGCACATGTTCTGCTAATACAATTATTGTTCGGTTATTAAAAGGAAACTTTTCAAAACCGTTAATGGAAAGGCATGAGAATGAAAGCTAACAGAGGGCTTAAATTAGATGTTTTAACAGAAAAATGGAGTTTTATTAATTTTAAACATACTTTATAACTGAGTCTGGGAATAAAAAGTATTGAAACACAAGTGGATGCCCAGTGGGAAGATGGTCATGTTTCAGATGGGAAAAGTCTGAGAAGAAAGCATGCAGATATCACCATATCAGTATAAAGTAGATATCACTTCTGATCAAAGTTGTCCCAAAGTACACCCAGCATTCCACAGTGAGCTTGGACAGTCTTTGGTGAAATGTATTTTCATAAGCAGAGATTTCAACAACTTTACAGAATAATCATTGCTCTATTTTGGATCTGCCTCCTACTTGTCTGTGCATTCTTGTAAAGTTCAAGACTGGTAGGATTGCTGAGAAATAAGGGAGAAAAGGTTGCATATGGGAATTTTACCAGCTTCAGGGGATGCAGGATCAAACCATGCACATGAACTGGACTATATCACTAAATGATGCACACACCTATTTAAGTAAATCAAAGACATTAGTGATTTGTACATGACCGCTGTGTTAATAAAAGAAATTACAGCAAAATCACTGTTGTCTCAGGGCTCTGTAGAGAAGAAAGCTCTTTGGATGGAGGTTAGATGTGCTATACGGCTCTCTGTCCTAAAATCTGAATACTTTATACTCGGTTCTAGAGCTTTGGGTAAGAATTTACTTCCTCATAGTAAGGAAAAACTTATTTGCCTTGACATACTGTTGAACTGAAAAGTGTATCATGACTCAGTTATCTGTGACATGCCCATTTATGTTGCTTCATCAGGTACCATTGCGCAATGCAGTATTTGAGAGGCTTTGCTTTGCAGTGGAAGACGTGATGCATCTCATGAAATGCTGCTGTCCCCTACTTTCTGTGTAGACAACTTGTACTTGATTTCATTTCCTTGCACACTGTTTTTTGAAACCGTTAAATTAATCATACAATATCTCTATCTTATATTAGGAGTTCACGTATATTATGTTTGATTGGCTTATCAATATTCTTTATATCTATCCTCAATTTTCCCAGTC
>NW_009632723.1:534-2446 GCF_000690535.1 Cariama cristata | reverse complement strand
GTAGGGAAATTTTCAATGAACAAGGACTTCATGTTGTGTCAAGCCTTCTTCCATCCCATGCTAGAAGATGCAATTTTGAAGGAAACATGCTTTTATAGGGGTAATTTATTTAACTTAAACTTTCAGTGACAGAAATTCTTCCAAAACCAGGCACAAGCCCAGCTAAGCATGTATGTTACTGAAATGTTTTTGCTGTGTGTGTCAGCTTATACAGTTGACATGCATATATGTCGACAGTAGTAACAATCTGAAAACAGCCAAGATTTTGCTTGTCTTTAATAAGCCTTGGAACTGAAGAATTTTTAATCTTTTCTGAATTGGAAAGAAATAAATTTGACTGGTTTTGCTCTCTTTATTCATAAAAATGATTTTGCTTTCAAATAATATGAAAATTGAGTGAATTTTAAATGAAGGGAGCGGTACAGAGAAGTACTTTGGTCTAGCTGTCCAAATGAGGAAGTTTGTGCGGTTATCCCTTACAGCCTGTAAGGGAATTCTGTAAATCTATCAGAAGATGAGAACTAAACCATGTAAGCTGCATGGTATCTTGGCTGAGCTTTATGAAATGAAGTCTATCTTATGTCACACAGACTGGGAGTATAGAAACTAGATTTTTTTAATTCAGTACTGTGTCATGTATTTCCCGTAGTGAGCTGGAGCAATTGTTACGCAAATAAACCCTGGAAAAAAACATTATTTATTAATTCTATCACATTTTCCTGTTTGTGAATTGTCCACAGGTAATAATGATTTTATTTAATTTACTTATTGCTCATAAAATAATCCCTGCAAGTACTTCATCTACTATAGCTTTTATTCTGATAAGCCCAGAGGACATGTCTGATCTTCCATAGAATCACAGAATGGTTTGCCATCCCTTCTTTCCAGCATGTCTATGACACCACACAGCTTGTTGTCATCGGCAAACTTGCTGAGGTGCACTCGATCCCACTGTTCATTGCTGACAAAGGTGTTAAACAGAGCCAGTCCCAATGCTGGCCCCTGAGGTCCATATTTATGCTGATTTTTGTGTAAATACTTCAGAGACTGCCTTCCAAATATTTTTCCCAGATACCTGTGGAGAACATGACTGTTCACAGCTGAAACACATTTCATTTACTCAGGGCACCCCTGTTCTAGGGAGCTGGTCACATACATTTTTTTTTGGTGTTTGGTAGAGAGTGGATACCGCTGTTAAAATCAGCTATTTACTTTCTAAATAGCTACTTTTTTCCTAAAAGTAACTGATTTTGAAAGGTTGCTTGGAAGAGTACCATGGGATAAAGCCCTGGAGGGAAGAGGGGCCCAGGGAAGCTGGTTAATATTCAAGGACCACCTCCTCCACGCTCAGGAGTGATGCATCGCAGCAAAAAGGAAGTCAGGGAAAAACACCAGGAAGCCTGCGTGGATGAACAAGGAGCTCCCGGACAAACCCAAACACAAAAAAGAAGACTACAAACGGTGAAAATAAGGACCGGTGGCCTGGGAGAAATAGAGAGAAATTGTCCAAGCAGCCAGGGATCAGATTAAGAAAGCTAAAGCCCTGATAGAATTAAGTCTGGTCAGGGACACTAAGGGTAACAAGAAAAATTTCTATAGGTACATTGGTGACAAAAGGAAGACTAGACAAAATGTGAGCCCTCTCCAGAAGGAAAAGATAGACCTGGTTACCTAGGACACGGAGAAGGCTGAGGTACTCTGACTTTTTTGCCTCAATCTTCACTGGCAAGTGCTCCAGCCACACCGCACAGATCACAGAAGGTAAAGGCAGAGACTGGGAGAATGAAGAACCACCCACTGCAGGACAAGACCAGGTTTGAGACATCTAAGGAACCTGAATGTGCACAGGCCCATGCCACCTGATGAGATGCATCTGCAGGTCCTGAGGAAAGTGGCGGATGAAGTGACAAGC
>NW_009632723.1:0-268 GCF_000690535.1 Cariama cristata | reverse complement strand
GGGTTTACAGTATTGGTGGATAAGGGAGGAGCAACTGACAGCATCTACCTGGACTTCTGCAAAGCATTTGACACTGTTCCACTTAACATCCTTGTCTCTAAGTTGGAGAGACATGGATTTGATGGATGGACCTCTTGGTGGATAAGGAATCGGCTGGATGGTTGCACTCAAAGAGTTGTGGTCAACAGCTCAATGTCCAAGTGGAGATTAGTGACAAATGGTGTTCCTCGGGTGTTGGTATTGGGATCAGCGCTGTTTAACATCTTTG
>NW_009632722.1:29819-39428 GCF_000690535.1 Cariama cristata | reverse complement strand
AAGCATTCTTCTTTTTTTTGTGTGGTGTTTTTTTTTTTTTTTTAAAAAAAAATTGAAATAGGAACATGCTGCAAGAAGTGAACCAAAGATATCTTGAAATCTGCCGGCAACCTTTGCATGCTCATGAGTGCATTACCTTCAGAGTGCCTTCCTTCTGGCTCTCCTCCTCTTTGTAAGAAGTCCCGCGTTACTTGGCTGAACATAAATTAAATTATCCTGTGCTAATTGATGTGCTGGAGGTAGCTTTTATTCAAGAGCAAGACACAGTCCTGGGTTCAGAAAGCTTTGCTCTGTATAAACAAATGCTGTTTGGTATAGATGGTGTAATGTGTTCCAACTTCATTTGTTATGAGCAAGATGTGCCAAGGATACATCCAATATTTTTTTTTATACTGGTAATTGGGGGTGGAAGGGAAAATTCTTTTCATCCATCTGATCCTGGTTGTTATTTACTCAGAAATGACAATTATTTTAAAGAGAATTAATTATGAGCCAGTCATAGAACTCTTGTTCAGTGCAGCTGGCTGACAATGACTGATACAAAAGCGGTAATTATTACAGGTTTGGAAAGAGAGCTGAAATGACCCAGATGGTTAGCCCGATTAAACTGATCCAAAAGTCACAAGAAGTAGTGCTAATCCTCTATTTCTACTGGATACAGCAGTGCATAAAGACCTGCGATAGCAGGGGACAGGTGCTGTGAATCAGGTTGAGGCAACTGAGAGCTGTACCATAAAGACATCCTGCCGTAAGCCAGCTGGATAGACTTTTGAACCACAGAGGCCCTGCTGATGAAAAACTGAGAGGTTAAAAACACAGACACTGAATGAAATAGACCCTTTCTGCCAGTCTCTGGCTGAGTGGTTATTGGCCCATAAGCAGTAAAGGGATAAAACAAACTAAGAAAATAATCTGAGGAGGAGAATGATGGCAAGAAAAACCCCATGTTTTCTATCATATCTGCAAGCATTATATTCCAACAAGAACCAAGATTATCTGGCAGTAGTCTTATGTGACTAGTTTTGGAGCACTTAATGTACTCTGGCAGTAATAGCTGTACAAATGCGTTAGCGGAAGCTGCTTCTCTATGATAAAAAGAAACACGTGACAGAAATGTTTAAAAGAAGTGAGGAAAAAAAGCCAAAAAAATGTGTTGATGTGAAAATGTATTCATGACTGCTAAATCTGGTAATGTTGAGGGATTAGAATAATAGGTGAAAAAGAATGCAGGAAGGACCCTTAAGATCGGAAAAATGTGAGAGAAGGCTCATAGCTGCTGTTTGCTTTCTTCAGCTAACCAATGACAGTAAGGAAGCTTTTAAAGTTTGGCAAGTTGTTTCCAAAAAATTGGGGCCCCTCATGGGAAAGAGCTGTAGTAGTATCAGAGAATGCACCAGTCAGGTGGCTGTGAGGTTGCAGTAAAATACTGGTGTAGCATGTGTAATCCATGAGTGTATACATAATAATTTGATGGAAGAGGATGTCAAAATACTTGAGTGCCTACTGGAGTGGTATGTAGGTACAGCCTGTGATGTCTTCTTAGCTCTGCTAAGTCACGTAACAGAGACAGTGAAGTGTGGTTCGTAATCTTTGAAGGTTTGTTCAATAGGAACTGAAAATAAGAAATGGTTCCATAATTAAAAACCCCCAATGTCTGGGTCAGCAGGGAATTGCGGATGTATATGGAGGCAACTAGGGCAAATCAGCCCAAACCTTGGTATGCCTTGGGGCCCTGGGAGCTACCCTTATTCCATAAGGATGAGGCTAGAAGTACCTGCAATAGAAAATAAAGGCTATGAACAGCAGGAGTGTCTTGAGAGGTGGTCATTGAATTGAGTGAGCTTGTCATTCCGGACAGTCTCATATTCTAAAGTTAGAGTTTCTGCAGGTTCCAGAAGGAAACAAGATAGGGGATCTGAATTAGCTGGCCTGACCAAGGAGTAGGCAATAGACAGAGCAGTTTTAATTTGTGGAATTAATTATCTTAGTATCACCTGATAACTGTGATGCCCACGTGATGGGGAGATCACAAGAAAATGAAAGGATCCACAAAGACACCTTAAACATTGCTATTAAGCTTACATATATATGTATGTTTCAATGAAAGGATCCACAAAGACACCTTAAACATTGCTGTTAAGCTTACATATATACGTACATTTCTGGCATTCCGAATGACGTACAGCTGGTGGTTAATTGTTGTTATATTTGCATGGGAAGGTGAGACGCAGTGAACTGTGCCCTTAGGAGTTTCTGGAACAAGCGGCTGATTGTTCTGTGACTCCTTATGTTGAACAACATTGTGGTAGAAAGTCTGACACCAAATGAAGCTCGTCTCTCCTTGCCTTTGGTTTCTCAGTTCTACAGCCTGCACAAGACAGACGCGTACGCGACTGGTAAAAGTATCATACTAGTCAATCCTCTTTCAGGAAGACTAAATTCCAACATAGTAATGGCTCTTTAGAAAAGCTTAACGTGATTTAGATGAGGCTGTCCAATAATTTGCTATATACTTATTATATTTTAAACAATGAAATTGGACAGTCTTTCTTCAAATAAACTGATCTCATCCTTGTCCTCTATACTCATTGCTGTAGAGCTTAGAAAATCAGCAATTGTACAGTGCTGTTAATTCCATTTATTTCTCTGTATATTTTACATTATAAATATTAAAAAAAGAGTAATTATCTGAAAAATCAAAGTTAACTGATCTTTGTTGACAGGCTGTAATGACTCAAATTAGCATCTTGTCTGCAGTGCTGCCCTTGAAATGAAAGCAGTTATAAAAGCATATTCATAAGTTTGCCTAGCTACTGTACAAATATTTTAGAAAATAAGGTTCTTGCTCCAAGAAATATCAGTTAAACGGATACTGAGCCAGCAAAGACACCAAATCAGATGGAAGAGATAGGGAAGACCATTAAGAGAAAGGATTAAGTTATTCATCTCTGAATGGCGTTTCCATTACTGTGAAACTACTTGGAATGAAATGGGCAAATAGCTTTGTCCGGAGAAAAAATAGCTGCAGTGTGGTGGTATCATTTGCTCAGGTTATTATGAGATGACTTTGATTTGGAGGAAGGATGAAGAAGAGTTGGAAAGGAATTTTAATCAGTGCTAGTAGCAAAAAAAGAAAGGACAGAATGGGATTCGTGCAGAGGAGCATACCCTGGGCAACAGGCACTTACACAGCTGGGCAGACGTTGAGTTTATTTCCTTGAGTGTTGCTTTCTTCTTCCTCTTTCCAGCGAGGCTGTGGATCATATTGGTCAATGTTTGCACAGTGCCACAGCACCTTCCAAAACCTCCCTCTCGACTGATGAGTGAGATTGGCAGCGCACTGCTCTGTTCTGAACAGAGAGGAAAGAGGAGAAATTTCATAGAAGAAAAAATGAAAGCAGTCTGAGGAGGGCAGTCTGAGGAGGGCAACAGCATCACAAAGACTCCTGCTTTTGATCAGATTGCATTATCACTGATGACCTAAGTGGATTTGCACACGGTGGTTCAAAGATTATAATGAGTGTTATGAGTAGTGTGAGAAGCAAACACCAGTGAAGGGAACTTGACTGGAGTTGTGGCAGGGATAATACAGTGGCGGGTGCTATGTTCTTTTCTCTTCCCTGAGCCATCATGAAAGAAACTAGTTTGGTTTCAAATACTACAATGAGCTTTCCATAAAAATGAATCAGGCAATGGTTTTGGAAAGACCTGGAAGCTTCCCAGCCTGAAAAAAGAGGCACCCTGCTATTCTGCTGTTGCGAGGAAGAATGATACGCTGTGGGGACAAAGGGAGGGATTACTTGGGAATGCCAGACTGCTTTTCAAGAACCCCAGTGTTCTTCTTGATATTCGGAAAGATGATCTCATTACTATTTTCACTGTTCGGGAAAACTGAGAAGGCTTGGTTTGGTCTACTTGGGTTTCGTGTTGGTTGGTTGTTTTTTTTTTTCCTAAGTGGTAGGGATCCAGTCAACAGAGGATGGGAATGTACTAATGTATTTGATTTCCTTAGTACTTGTTGCCGTTTCCTGGCTTTTGAATTGCTCCTGTACCTTTAACTTATTCAAGTGCACTTATTTGCCAAACAGGTTGAGATAGAAATATATCAATTTTTCACTGGCGGGCAGGTATCCTGGTACCAAACAGGCACAGTAGTTTCAGGATGCCATGGAATGAGTTTTGAGACAGAGGTGCAATTTCTGCTTTTTATTGGCCCCGACATTAAGGGTGTCAGAGGAAACTTAGAAAACTGCTCAGTCTGGTTTATAGCTCCTCTGTATTATTTCAGAACCCTTCAGCGTTGTGAGGTTCTGTTACGTTCAGAGACACTGCTGTCTTGAGCCAAAGGTATTTAATTTTTTTTAAGAATAAGTGGTGTATATTGAGTTTGACTGTAAAGTAAAGAAGTCAGCAGATCTTGCTGGCTCTGTGAACAGGGTGGGAGAGCCAAGCCACAACAGAAATGACAGAGGTGGAGGAAAAGGGTGACAGATAGTTGGTTGTTTGCTGCATGAATTGGAGAGGAGAGAGAGGGACGGTGAATTTCAGAGAGAAGATTTGGTATTCTCAGCCTAGAAAAAAAACAGGGGAAAGCAAAAATGTATCTAGATCACAGTCCAGATATATGCACGCTTACCATCACAGAGCATCCAGATGACCCCATTCTGCAGTTTAGGGAGAGCTTGTAGTAAGCACTGATTGCTTCCTTAGGACTTAGACCCAGAGTGCTCTGATGGCTCACTGTTATGTTTGCTATTATATAATAAGTTGTTAAACTTCGATTTTAATAATTATTTTAACTTTATTTTTTTACTTAGCTGCTACTTTTCCTTTATACTTTTCTTTATCAGCTGAACAGCCTGTTCTGCTAAGGTCAAAATAGTTTCATAACATCTTGTGATTTTGTACACCCCTAGTAAACAGAAACAATATTGAAAGAAGCACACAATAAAATGGTAAAATGAAAATTTACATCCTTATTTGTAAATTCTGTGTGCTGAAGCACAGTGATGTCAAATACTCTAATATTTTATCTGTAAACACAGACATGCAGTCGTTCAAGTCATCCAAAACTAGCCAAGCAGGAATACGAACTGACCTTCATTCCCGTGGCTGTGCTATACTGCTCAGGTAGCCGCTTGGAGTTGATTTCCAGTCTACAAGTAAGTATAATTTCTTGCATATTCTGATTCTAAATACTCTTTTTGTGAAGCAAATGTCCTGCTCCATAATACTATCTTTAGTAATGCTAATCTAAAATTGTAATCCAAACATTGCACCTGGATAGACTCTTATACCCCAGACATACAAAATCCTTTTTCAGTACTGTGTTCTGCATTTAATTAGGGTATCATTATGGTACTTCAGCTGTGTAACCACGTATCAGATCAAATATTGCCACCTAGAGAATAAATGTATGCATCTAATATATAAGATGGGCAGAAATACCACATTAATATGCATAGTGTTGGGAAGGAACAGAGCACCCCTTTATTTGCTTATTACTAGGCCAACTTTATGATAGGTCTTCAAAAGAGGCATCTCAATGTAGCGTGAGGAAGGTGAGCGATGTCTTTCTTGTTTGTACAGCCTCGTTCACCTTCAGAGGGACCAGTTAAAGGTTGTACGTGCTATACTGCTGGACTTGGTTTAGGAAACCAAGTTAATGTAAGTTAAGTTATTTCAAGGGCAATGCCCATCTCGCTGTCTGCAGAAGCACCAAACTTCTGTCATCATGGTGCTAAAAGACAACTTGTCAAGAATATAAGTATCTGCACTGCAGGCAAAGCTGCGACTAGAAGCAGAGAATGTTGAGCTCCTGCTTGGTTGCCCCAGGACCTCGCTGTCTTCTTTCTTTAAATAGTGCTTCTGTTCCAGATCTTTATTGCTTTCCAGTGGTTCTTCCAAAATGTGCACATACTTGATCAAGCTGGATACCAGTGTTCGGTCTCCAAGAATCAAAGCACTATGGCTTTCATCTCTGTTATTGCCAAAGGAGTGAATCACTCCAAATTTCCCATTAAAAATATTTACCTTTAGTTCCATCTTATTGCTCTGCAAGTCCAGTATAACTAGCTGCTACTAAAGATGCATTAGCATTAAAACTGGAAATCTCTCCTTTTCCTTCCTCTTGGTATGCTTGCCTGCTTTGGAAGTTCTTTGTCTATACATTGGACTGAGACATCTATGTAATCTTTGCTCCCATTTTCAAGCAAATTCAGTCATAGAATCATAGAATCATTATGGTTGGAAGAGACCTCAAAGATCATCAAGTCCAACCGTATACCCAATGCCACCATGCCCACTAAACCCACTAAACCATGTCTCGTAGCGCCATGTCTAAATGTTTTTTTGAACACCTCCGGGGACGGTGACTCCACCACCTCCCTGGGGAGCCCGTTCCAGTGCCTAATGACTCTTACAGTGAAGTTCTTGCTAATATCCAGCCTGAATCTCCAACATCCAACATCTTCAATTTCCAATATAGGTTACTTATGTATATATGCAGTAAAGCCTTTTCAGCTCCTGTGTTCCTGCTGGTCTGTAGACTGGTTGCTTTGATTTTTTTTTTTTTTTATTGTGGTGTGACACCATAACAGAATATTAGATTGTAGTGGTGTAGCGTCATACATAATAACATGAAAACATGTAAAACCTGGAGTTTGACTTGGCCAATATACTTACATCCTTAAACCCAAACTTGATTTCTTTTCAGAAGGCTGCTTTGATGACTAAAACATTTTGAATGCTTCCATAAGAAAATGCAAATAACTTTTTCAAAAGCTGACTTTTCAAGATTCACACCTTTATGAATCAGACATTTTGCACTCTGGAACAGTATATTAATAGATTAGGTTCTTGCTAGAAATGATTTAATAAGTTGGACTAGCAAGTACTGAATCAGACAGCATTTTAAAAGTCTTAAATAAATCAGTATAGTGTTTCCTATGTCAGACCTTGTGTCTGTTTTCTTCTTCTATCTTTTCTCTATTCCAAACTAAAATCTCTGGAACCACTAACACTCAGACATACAGAATAATTTTAGTGAGATAGTGGATCTCAAGACTTGGGACTAGAGCAGAGCCTGAGTGAATCCTGCATTTGGATAACAGTTTCTTGCCTTTCTCACAGAGTGTGCTCAGCTGATTAATCAATCTTTGAATTGTGGCAAAAGCATAGGCATAAAAATGTGTACATGTACAAGAAGACAATGACAATTTTATAGTTATGGGTTTGTTTGAAAGCTGTCATTTTCAGGTTTAGATACCAGAAAAAGCCCTTATTACCTACTATATATTCAAATCAAATATTCTTAATCTTTGCAAGTTCTCTCAGACTAGATTTACATGTATGGAGGCCTCTTGCACACCCAGAAAAAATAATCACTCTATCTTCTTTCCAGTGTAGGTTTTACCCATTTACAGCCATTCTGTGACAGCTGTTATAGGTTCTCAGAGATTCATTCTCTGATTTCTTCTTATTTTTGCTTTGCTATCACTAATCATCTATACTACCTGCCTTTGAATTTTTCCAAGCAGTGAAAAATGTTAGTATCTTCATATGGTTAAAAAAAACCTGGCAGATCACTGTAAAGAATATCCAAAGTGATATTCCCCCAAATACATGTGTGTGTATATATATATGTATGTATAATATACATATTTAAGTGCATGCCCAAATTTTGAAGCTAGGCAATCCTAGTCCCAATGATGATGCAGACATGCATCATCATTTATGATCCAAATACATGTGTGTGTATATATATATGTATGTATAATATACATATTTAAGTGCATGCCCAAATTTTAAATCTAGGCAATCCTAGTCCCAATGATACATATTTATGATGAGCAGACCTGACAAAAAGACCAGAAAGAAGGTACTGGGGAAAAAAAACAACACAACAACAAAAAATCCCCACAAGACCTGACCTTATTTAACATTCTTGGCTAAGGGAAGAAGTATTGCATGAGCTTATGCAGAGCATCAGCCCTCTGAAAAGAGACAAGGGTTTCAGAAGCTGCAGAGCATGGCAAAACATTCCAAGTGGCACGCAGGAGTAAAGCAGGGCACGGCTGAATATTGGGTGAAAAAAAGCCTCTCAACATTGGAGGTCATTCAGGCTTCTGCATGTTCCTTGTGTAGGAATGGCGTCACTTTCTACATAAATCTTGGGAAAGAGCCCCTCTAATGGTTAAATGGTCCAGAGAATAAAGCTAGCAGTGTGGGATTGAGATAGCTGATTTTTTTTTTTTTTGGTTCAGTGACTGAAATGGGAAAAAAAAGTAGGGCAGGTACTGTCTCGTAACAGCTTAAACCCAAAATTTTTCCCCTTGGTGAGAAAAGGCAAAAAACCCAGAATGATTCGCTTTCTCTTAGAAAACGATTCTGACTGTTCTCATTAAATGTAACCAACTTTGAAAGGGGAAGCTGACATATTTTTTGCAATCTTAAAATGGATTTTTTTTTTTATGACATCAAATCATTCTTGGTTATAAAGATATACTAAATTTTACTTGAATTCACAAGGGCAAACAGTTGAAACTCCTCTCAGTGTTACAGAAATGCAGAATTACTGAGTTTCAGTTGCTGCTTTTCAAGGCAATAACAACATACCAGATGTCAGTCGAAGAAGCTGGAAGAAATTATAACATCTGAAAAAGACCATTTAAAAACTACCTGTTTGGTCTGCCTACTGCTGTCATGGCAAATCCTCTGTTGCTTCAGTGAATTCCTCTTCGATGGCTGTGTGCACTCATGTTGAAATACCCATTAAAATCATGGGGGAGTCTGCAGAGGCTCAGGAGTTTGCAAGTGTAGACTTTACTGCTTCTTTATTGACTAAACTACCCCTCTAAGGCAGGTATGGCTGAAAAATAGATGAGTCTCTGAAAGCACCAGGTGCAAAAGGTCTCAATTCACGCTTTCACCTTATTAAGGAGTGTAATCCAAAATGAGAGACAGCAGAAAAAACAGAGTCATGATAGAAAGTTAAAATGTTGTGTAATGATTCCTGTTAGTGTGCGTTACCTCTTTTTAGAACTTCAGGTTTAGTCCTAATTTCTGATGCAGCCTTTTTCTGCATTAAACAAGAAGAGATGCCAAATCTTTAGTTGACTTTGGGATGAAAATGGTTGATGCACCTTGATATGAGCAGGATGATTGAAAGGATGAATTTTAATGCTGTAAAAATAACACCAAAGTATTCGCTCCTCTGACAGCCGAGATGATATTTTCATCCAGCAGCAAAAAGAAGGTGAGCAAATGGTTAACCTTAATGGGATGGGAAAGCTGTGCATCTAAGTAGAGGTCTGTACAAAATGGCTGCCTGCAGCCTTAACTGTTAATTAGTTCCAATACTGGTTCAGCAACCACAGCCGTGTTTCGTGTGACCTCACTGGTGTGGCATCTGGGCAATTATCTTTGGGATAATGAGCCCCTTCATCCATAGCAGAACAACAACATCTCACTTGGCTTGCAAAAGATCAGAGCCAATCTGCTGCTCATCAGGGTGCCTGCCATCCCCTTTGTATCACACCTTATTTCAAAGCTAACCTTTCACATCCTACATTAATTGTTTTTAGATTAAAAATTAATGAATCAAATTTA
>NW_009632722.1:0-29788 GCF_000690535.1 Cariama cristata | reverse complement strand
TGGGGGGGGGGGGGGGAGTAATAAGCACAAAGTATCATCCAAGCTGTAATTTGGATCTTAAATATTCCTGTCTGAGTTTTGAAAAGAAAGAGAAACAACATTCCAGATCAGTGGTTACAAATGATTGTAATCTTTTTAACCTATGAAGAACTGTAATTAACAGAAAGTATGATACTTCTTCCTCAACGATGTGGTTTTAATGAAAATAATTCTTACTAACTAGTCACATTAGAATTATAAATTATAGAAAATAATTTATAATAATAATATAATAATAATAATAATTCTAAATTATAGAAACAGCCACCAAAAGACTGTACCTTTTTTCTTATCTTTTTGTATTCCACACCATGGTGCAAAGCAAACCTTTTAAAACATTTGACCCTTCACAGAGGTTTTTCTCTTATTTCAGTTCTTTCTTAAAGGGTAATGTGAAGACTTGCTTGATCTCACTGAAATAATTGAACATGTCGTGGCTAAATTTCTGTAAGACTACTCTTTCATGTTTATTGATGAGCTATGAAGCTTTGCCACTTGTTTTGGAGAGTACTTATGAAGATACGTTGCAATTTCACAAGGTGTGGCAATCAGTGCAGGAACATGACATGAATTGCTAATGCTTTGAATTGCTTCGTTTCAACAAAGAATAAATAGGAAACACTTATAGAAGCTTGAATTCTGTCTCCATTCTCTAGATTTTGAAGAGTTTATGTGGTTTCACCCTTTCTCCCCCATTTGTACAATATGGTTAGGCTTCTTCTGCGGACTTTGATTAAACTGAAAGACAGAGAATTATGGTTTAATTTTCCCCACAGTCTAAGGCAAGGGTGCTTATTCCAGCTAGGAGTAGTTACTGAGTTTCCTTGAAATGACAGCTAGAAAGCTATCCATTGCCTAATATAACGGAGCAACATCAAAATTTGTTCTGTTGTCCTTTTTTCTATATAAGCTAGCACTAATAAATGATCACATTGTGAGACCTACAGAACATATCTTTGATGGCTCTGAAAATAAGTTCCTGATTTTTATTCACATGGCTATCTCAAATTTGCTTTTATGTTCATTCAACCGTAACTCTCTACTTACGGTTTTCCATGTCTTTGAACATATGTAACGTTCTTATGTAAGTTTCATAACTCTTGGTTTTCTTTCCATTGGATCCAACTAATCAAATGCAAGTAATTAATTTACATTGTAGCCTGCAGACTTTTCATTATCACACCGAGAAGGTGAGAAACTAAGATATTAACATGTGTGGAATATTTGCTTAAGAAAAGCAGGAGGAGATTTTTATGATTTTGTATACAATATATATATAAAATTATAAGTTACCCTGATCGTCATTCTGCATGGCTTAAAAATTACCTTGAATTTCAGCTGTTCAGCCTTCATGAATGCAATAAGTTGAAAAACCTCTTATGGAGTTTAAATTACACAAGTAGTTTAAAGGCAAAGTATTTACCGTCAAAAGTTACCTCTGTCAGAGTCATTCCACAACTCAACTTTCTGACTGGTTTGCATGGTGTGTTGTGAGGGATGACAGCAATGTTTTGTGAAAGGCGTATGTCACACTGTACTCCCTGTGCCGCATCAGCTGGCGCTGATGCCATTTGATGGCTCTCTCTCTCAGAACCTGTCTCCTTTTATTTTGGATACTTAGCGAATGCAGCTTCTGTTGCTGTGCTTAAATAGCCATTTTCCTGCATTAATTATCATCTGTGCAGTTCCTGTCTTGATCCATTCCTGTATTCTGTTTGCCCTTTCAAGTGCTGCCACAGATTTGATGAGGGAAGAGTAAAAAAAGGTCTATTGTTACCTACACTCTTCCTTTTCAGTGGATAGGCAATTTAGTATATAGGCTCTTTTGCCATTAAAATCCCCCTTATGTATCTTTATGAGACATCACAAATGTGCAGAGTGCAAATGCGACGGAGCGCGGTTCAATCAGCAAAGGTTAATGAAGACAGCCTATTAGTATCCTGCTGGGTTTGTTGCTGAATGCGTTGTAGTAATGCCTAGAGGTTTTGCTCTCAAGGGAGCTCCAGTACAGTAAGGCAAGGCACACACCATATGTGGACAGAATAACAGAGAATACTTCTAATTTCATGGAGAAGGCTGACAATAGAACTGTAACTGAGATGACTGACTTAAAAATGAAATTTAAACAGCATGCAAGGATCATTCACAAGGGTCCCTGTCTCGTACTTTGCTAAGGTGGCTGTGGAAATGGGTAAGTTATTAAGCACATGACTTGAAAAGGGAGGCAGAGAAAATTCTGGGATTCAGTGAAAATGTAATCCAAAAGAATGTCTCAGACTCTTTTTAGCAATGGTGGGGTACTTTGCACTGTGATTGTCCCAGTCAAGCTAGTATTATTCTAACTTTACGGAGGGAGACTACAGATGGATGAATTTTTTTCTTCTAAAAGTAGATGGGAGTGACTGGCTAAGGCTTATGCCCAAGGTAAGGAGTGGCAGAAGATGGATGCCTGAGTTGCAAAATGAATTCCCGTCTCCTCCATCACACTTCTACATCAAAAGTATCATCTTTGCTTGCATTCTGTGGTATTGTAAATCCGAGTGCAGTGGCTCATATGAAACAGAAAAATCTTCAGCACAGTTGTTTACCAGTTTTACACTTTTTCTGAATTTTCAAGGCATTATCCATCTGTAATCAAACCCTTTCTTTTGTAAATTCAAGCTAGTTGTTGTGCATTCAAGGTTTGAGTCAAATCTTTCAAGGCAATGACTTGCTGGGAAGCACCTTGCTCTCACCCCCCGCCCCCCCCCGCCCCCCAGTTTTCCTTTGAATTTTCTTGGAAAGTATTTTGTTGTATCATTCCTGGTGTTCTTTGCTCCTTTCATAACCAGTATATTACTGTGCGTTTTTTTCACGTTGAATGGAAATGTACTTAGCAACTGCTATCTTTTTTCTTCCCTTTATTTGCTAGTTCTTAGCCTGTAAAACATCATTTCTTCTTTTTTTAAATCTAGTTAGATTACACTACATGCATGGGTATAAATTGTAAAAGACATCTATTAGCCTAGGGCTTCCTATTTGTCTCTCACTTTAAACGATCTTGTGCTCCTGTGGTATTGCAGATGAAGAAATGATGGCTAGTGCTAACAGGGAGACTTACAGAACGCCGATGCCAGTGATGTGTTCCCACTTCTGCTGCTTTGCTTGTTCTGAAACCTCTGTGATGCACTGTCATACTTCACTGAAGTTTTCCAACCCAGGCTCTAAAAACTACTCTCTCTAGTCGCCTATGGATAACATGCCAGTGCTGATTTTCAGAGTTGCTGAATACATACAGTTTCCTCACAGTTTAAATAATTGCAAACCTGCACTGCCTCCAGAAAATCAGGTTGTTTCCTCTAATGTCAAGCCATGGATATAGACTGCTCATGTTGTGCATACATTTGACTTCATAGGTCATCCACCACTGTTATTTAAACTGTCTCGCTCTGATGCGTTTTCTGCCTGCGTTTCTTTTTTTCCCCAGAGCTCATGATTTTGCCTCAGGTCACTTAAGTAGTTATTCATGGTACATCTTGTATTGATAGGGGATGAAAAATATGTTTTAGATGAATCAGCCTGAATTATTCCCCTCATCCTTTTCTGATTATCAGGGAATAGTACTACTCTTTGCTGCCAGGCCAAATTCAAGAATTTGGAGATAGGTCAAGTCATTCGAAGGTCATTAAAGCCCAGTGTCTAACTGCTTTATGTACCTATCTGGTAAGGTATGCTAGAGACCACAGCACAGAAGCCAAAGTTGCTCAACATATTCCAGTTATTGCAGACGGGCACATTTCAGGACAAAAACCTGCATTTTGATTCTAGAGGTTGTTAGCGATCTGGAAGAGGAAGGCTGTTTTGGTACTAAAGCTATTTCTGAGGGGTGAGCTAGAGAGTAAGCTGCTTGCTGATATCAAATGACATCTGTATCATGTGTCAGAGGCTTTCCAGATTCTCTGTCCTGAATGCCAGGAGCAGGTCTGGCCTATCTCTTTTTGGAGCTGACTTGCAATCGGTGCTATTTTAAACAAGTCCTTTGCTTCTCTGAGTGCTGACATATGGAGGGTGAAGTATTAGCATTTTATAACACTGCCAACTCAGGAGCTCCAACCTCACAAGTCAAACTCCCAAATTATGAAGTGCAACTACTAAGTTTGTTAAATTTGCATTGTTACTGAAACTTGAAGAGTTCTAGTTTCTAGGCCTCTCCATGTTAAAACAAGAAGGGCTAGAAACACGCTGCTAAAAACCCAAAAGGAAAATCAGAGGCTTTTCAGTAGCTGATGCCCTTCAGCTGGAGTAAGAGTAATAAAAATGCCAAATATAGGATGGCCTGGTGACTCTGAAGATACCACATTTTGTTGCAGGAGAGAGGCACTTGGAGGAATTTTTTTTTTTATTTTATTATGGTGCCAATATTCTGGAGTCTGAAGGTAGCCTTCCCATGCTACAGTCATGTCCTGCCAAGCTGTGTAAAATGGACGGTTTGTGCCACATGGTTTAAATGTAGGACATTACCAAGCGCTGTTGTGGAACGATTGATAGGAAAAAATGCCTCCTCCCTCTTGGGATGTTCCTTGAAACGATAGCAGACCTAAGAGGAACAGTATGAGAAATGTGTTTAATCTAGCAAAAAGTCCTGTAATTTGCAATATCCCTTTCTATGACATAGCATGACGACAATGATTTTTAAATGCTTGTAGCTATGCATGCTTTAACATGAGATTGGTGTTACTTTCTTGTTACGTATTCTAGTTATATCAGCGTGTGCTTAAAAAGCGTGTTAAAAACAATATAAGCCATTCGTGTAAATATTTCGCTTTCTTGTGAATGACTTTAAGCACAGAAAGTTCTGACATTTGAGAGGTAACAAATACATTTATAAAGAAACTACTCAAGTCAATGGTTTGTGAAGGATGTTAACATAAGTTAATGCCATCTGGAAACCAACAATTAGATGAAGAAGGAGAAAATAAAAGTTGGTGTTGCATAACTTTATTAGATGTTATTTGTCCATGACTAGAAGTCTAAGCCGTATCCTGAGTTTACTGAAAAGTCACCTTTATTTAAATTGCAAGTAAGTGAACACTTACTGAATACTGTAAAATTAAGTAAACCATTTTCTGATTAAGAGGTCATGTGCAACTTCATGAGCTTAGCAGGCTTGAAAATTGCTCTCTTTTGAAGCTGATTGCAGCTATGTGGAACAGTAAATGTAATGATGGCTATAGTTTTTCAGATTAGTTCCTTCTGCATCCTCTTCTTTGATCCTCATTGCCAAAGAAGGTTGAATAACTTTTCACTACTCCCTTTCCCTGCAATGCACATCTGCAATTCTTTAGTTTTTAGGACATATCAACATGTAGAAGTTTAAGAACTTGTCTTTCCTTACCTTGACTACTGAATAGCTCCTGACCAGCTGATGCATTTCAAACCACAGGGGTTTTTGTTGTTTAGGTGGAGTGCTGATCCTTGCTGAACATTATGCTAGTTAGGTCTGATAGCATTTACAGTATAGTCAAGCTCCAGCAAAAGACCAACAGGTTTTACATATAATTCCTCTTTGTTTGCAGAGACCAGACAGACTCAGGCTTGTGGCTGTGTGAAGCACTAATGGATGTTTCTTGTATGACCCCATATTCTTTAGTCAAGAATTTCAAATTAATACTTTAAAAAACAACTACAACATATCCACATGGTTCCTATGAATTTAACAAGGTGTAATACAAAATAATGCATGTGTGCAAGAGCATGAGTTATGACACCTATGGGAACCATAACTTTGCATTTCCTAACTTTTAAGTGTTAAAGTGGGTTTTAAATTCCTAGTCATACTAACATTAATATAGTTTAGTGCAGCAAACAGTTTTCCTGGCCCTCACCCATTTTTATTCCAGACCCCACCACCAGTTTCACTGGGATTTTTTTGAGAAATAAACAAAACTCTTAGTATATGCTTAGGATCAGCTGAGTTAACTAAGCCAGGTCATACTTTTTGTAAAATAATCCTCAATATTTTGCTTAGTTTGCACAGCAGGATTTAATAAAGGAGAAGGTGAGAGTGCTATTCAGCTGTGGATGCTTGTTAAACAGTGGGGAATGTAGAAACTTCTAAATAAAACAAATCATGCTTGCAGGCAGGAAACCTGAAAAAAAAATGAGTTTAACTAGAGCACTACTGCATCTGTTCAGCACAGAGGGGATTTCACAGTGCTGTAATAGTAATTTAATGGTTAATGCAGACCTGGAAGTGAGGGGTGGTTTCAAACTTAACATGGTTTCCTCTCTGTGAATGTATTAGTGGCAATTCTGAACAGCAATTGTGTCAGCAGTGAGAAAGCTGTGCTATTCTCAAGGGTTCTGTCTGAAATATATTTAAAATTAAGATATCTGATGAACAGCTAGATGGTGGGCCTGGACTAGAATACTGCTTCTGGAAGAGTTTGGAGTTTTGATCTTGATACTGATGAAAGTGTTTACTTCCTTGAGTTAAAATGAAAAAATTAAAACCAGGGTGATGGGGAGCAATATCTTCTGCCTTCACGAGGCCCTTAACAGTCTCTAAACCATTAGTGTAGGGATATAAAAGAGAGACTTAAAGAATGAGCCGTTACTGCCTGACCCATTTCCCTTCTGAAATACTGGCAGAGGCAGCTGTAGAGATCCCCATTGAAATTATCATCCTAGCACTGCATCAGACGAGTGTAAAAATATTCAGCATTCTTAATAATTCTAAGGACATTCAAATTCCTGGTTGGTTGGTTTGTTTGTTTTCATTTAGTACATCATGCTGCTCATTTCAAGGTAGAAAGATTACACTTTGTTTTGTCCTGTGAATATTTATATTTGATCATCTTAATTACAGGTGGACACAGTGGTTAGAGGCAGAAATTCTAGCCTGAAGTCAGATACTATGTCCCTAGTTCAGGATATTTTTTAATACGGAGAGGGAATTGTAGCTGCAGAAACATAATGCAATGCAGAGTACTCTGTGGTAATATTTTGTATGTTGAATAATAGGTTCAGTAATTCTGGTAACTATTTATTCTGTTAAGTCCATTTCATTTTATTGCATCTTCCTAATTTTGCTGCTGCTAGCACTTGTGCTTACTGGACTGGTGCAGAATTGGCGAAATGCCTATCATTCAGGCAGCTGATAATCACATTTTTTAGGATCCATGATCATACAGTGCAGACACATAGTTACACAGGAGATAATACCTTCATTCTACGTACTTTCATTTTATTATGCACTTACTGTTGCTACTCCACTGGTTAACATTGAGCTCCATTTTTCACTTTAATTCTATCTATTAGTTTTGTGCAACTAAAGCAGCATATCTTACCTAGATTCACAGCACTTCTCATTGTGTATAGACTCAATATTTTTGCTAATGGAAGTTCAACTCTTAGCTTTACTTCAACTTCAGAAATTCAGGAACCTCTGTAATTAATACTGTTTTCTTTGTTTCTTCAGAGTTTTGGATTGTTTCCTGCAGTTTCACTGACGAAAAACTGAATGCGCAGGCGTCAGCCTCGTTTCTTAAGAAATGAGGCTTACTTGCTGTATAGCTGTCAAGTTTATCACTAATATTTTTTAAACCTATTGCCTGGCTTCAGCCATATTGACACAGGGTCGAGATCTCAAAGGTATGAAAGGTCTACAAGCTTGTGTAAATAGATGGCTGGATAGAAGAGGGAGATCCACGTCGGTGGCAATTACATGGTGTCGGGGGTGCCAGCCAGCTGAGAGATGCAGCGGCCAGCCAGCCGGCTGTGTGGCCTCCTCAGTCATGGCAGGCCTTGCTCTGGACTGGCCCCAGCATCCGGAGCCTGGGAAAGAGGCAGAAGACTGAGGGAGTGAAAGGGATGCGGTGAAGGAGGAGGAAGAGGAGGGGTTAGAGGATGCCACTGCATCCAGATCCGTACAGAACTTGGGTATCATCAGTTCTGCTGCTTGTTGAATAGCCTGTTAGGGTGATTATGTGGTAGTGTAGATAAAACACAAAGGATTGCTATACATGTATATGTAAATTAGCTGCCACTTCAAGTGATTCTGTTGGTAGAGATAGGTGAGGGGGAGACTGAGCGTGGGTTGGTCATACGGAGAGATTACCTGGGCCCGTGGCTTCCTACGTAAAGGTTGCCATATGGCTGCATGATGGCTTCATATATTAGTGGAACTATTGCTTTAGCAAAATCAAATTTATAATCAGATTCGTGTCACCAGATATCATCAATGAAGGGTTTGAACAAGTGTGTCACTTGCTGTTCCTTTTATCCCAGTTTCACTATATTTGCCACTTTGTATGTCTTTGTAAGTTTTCTTTTTGTCTAGGAAAACAGATGATTTATCAAAGCCCAGATTGCTGTGATATTACTACTGTTACGTATTGTAACTACTTATGAGAAGAAAATAGCAGAAATAATGTGGATTGTTGTGGTTTCCAGATAAGATTTACAGGAAAAATCTTAAGCTAGTATAATTTCAAGTTAATGGAGCCGTAAAAGCATATAGCTGCTAAGAACATACATGACTGTTGCTGACAAAGTTTATTACACTCTATTTTTGATGGTCCAATATGCAATTACATTTTCCCTTCATGCATATGCCTCTGCCTGTATAGTATGCCAAATAATGCATGGTAGAATATTCTACAACCTGAGGAACTTTGGGGATAAAGCTTGGTAGTAGTAGTTTTGAATTACACTGCATGGAGTTTTCTACGTAATTCTTAAGTGTGCTAAAATACTATCACATGCTGAATTTGAAGTCTATTTGACTTTTTATAGCGACTGAAGGACTAGAGAGCTGCTTATGTAGTAACGGGTAGATTTGCCTTCCAGCAGAAACGCTAGGGATACGGTACATTTTGATGCGTTAACTGTTCTGAGGGCTAAACAGTGACTGTTCCTTCTACTGGGATGAGCCTGACTAATTTCTGGGATAGCTGCAGTTATGAAGGGGTTGATACACTGTGCAGTATGAGCCTAGCTTGGTTGGCAGCTGCCTTATGTCCTCTTCTACTTTGACAAGAACTTGCAGCATAGGCAGGTTACCTAGTATCCAGGTTGCTCTGTATCGTGCTAATGGGATTTTCACCTTGCTAGACTAGGGAAATAGTTACTGCAAATAGTATCTGGCCTTAAGTTTCTGAAATTAGAAATACCCTGCAGCAAAAAAAAGAAAAGAAATCCTAGGCTGTGGCTAGTATACTTTTTGCAGTTTGGGAACACTCACCAATATATTTTCATCTTTTTGTAGGGTGCAGATGATGCTTTGCAGTCTCATAGTCCATCCCTGACATTGGCTTTTTAAAGCTGTTTGCTTACCAGCAGAAACAGGAAATGGAAATGTATGCAGAGTCGTCGTTTGAAGAAATTGTGTTTCCTATGCGCTGTGGTTCACGTGGAAGCAGAAGAGAATGTACGCCAGCATGTGTGCAGCTTCAATAAATCGGCATATTCATGTTCTCTGTTTCATTGCTGAAGAAGCTGAGTCAATCAAGGTAGCTGATTTGCTTACTTGTGTCTTATTCTGGGTCTGTGAGATGAGCAAAGATTGGTGGATAAGAATTTTGTAACAAATAGGATATGGTCTCCACTGCAAGGAGAGCTTCAAGAAAAGAGAAGGGACATTTATGCAGACCTTTGCTGAACTTCTTACACTGGAGCAGTGATTTCACTGAGCTACCTTAGGAGGTTTTGATTTAAACTTAGCATTAAAATCAAATTGATCAAGGTTCTGACTATGGTCGTATTTATGAAACAAACACCGTTCTGAACAGAGGAATTTTAACTTTATCCTTTGTTATGTAACTTCAAATTTATTTCCTTCCTGGGGTTTGTGAACTTTTTTCCATAGTTGAAAGTGATTTCAATATTTTCTCTACAGATTTCCTTACCCTAGGTCCAAATTCTGTTACTCTGTAAGCAAACATGTTTCTCTACAGGTAGCGAGGTTAAAGAGGGAGCCACTAGGAAACAGACAGTACTTCCCTGAGGCATATAACACTTGCTAATAGTTTGATCATACAGAAGAAAGCTGGGCTTGATTATAGTTTTAGAGAAATGTAATCTCGTTATTCAGAAATGTTTACTTCTTGTAGGATTTTTAAGTTAATCAACTTTTAAAACCTTTAATAAAAACCTATCACAAGTCTTCTACTTTTTGGTAGTCACAGAAATTTAAAGAAAAAAACAGAAGATATTTAAAAGCTGTTTTCAGTTGCACTTTTATGTCCTTTTTCGCAGAGATTTTAAATTGTTCTATTTAATGTGATTCAGTCTTAAGTTAGGCTTGTTTAAAGTGAATTATTGCAATACACATGGTAATGTAGTCTCATGAAAACTGATCTTTGGACTCGGCCAAAGTCTTCCCCTTCCCACCTCCAAAGGTTACTAGAGACATTTGTGTAGATGTTGTGGTGGGCCATATGTGTGTATTTTGAGCTGGGTAAGTGACTACAGCAGCAAAACGATTTGAGAGATAAATCTGCATTTAAATAAACTTATTATTCAAATAGGTGAGAAGTAATAAACCAGAATTTCCACTATGAAAATATGTATAGAAACTTAATACAAATATGAGAAACCGATAATGTCATAATATTATTGTCCATTTATCTATAATAAGGTTTTACCTGCATTTCTGAGATTACTTATCATTTTAGATTCAGCGTTCTCAGAACAGCTGCAGCATGAGTATTCAATTAAAATTAATTTTGACATATAGAATACTTGAACTTAATTCCTTTAAAAAAGAGTTACTTGGCTTTTCATGTACTGTGCTTTTTAGTTTATAAAGTAATTTCTGAATTCTCAATTTTTAGAAAAAGTTTGTGTTTTAATGCAGTGAAGTAATTGTTCTAAGAGAAGGTGGATTTAGCGTAACCGTGGGTTCTGGACTAATTGACAAGGAACAGAAGATTATATTTGTTCTGAATTTAGTAGTCAGAATCCCAGCAAGTGCTCTTTGACAACTGTGGAGTTGACATGTACCTCAAGTCTAATCACTTGCAGGTGTTTTTTGTTTACTGAAAATAGTATTTGTGAAGTAATAGAAACAACTGGCAAGTTTGGAGGGGATTTGATCAGTAGTTCTTTTAATGGAATAAGAAGGAATAGATTTGGAGAAATCCAAACCTTTCATTTTAGCATAGAATCATAGAATCGTTTAGGTTGGAAAAGACCTTTAAGATCATCAAGTCCAGCCATTAACCTAGCACTGCCAAGTGCACCACTAAACCAGGTCTGTAAGTGCCCCATCTGTAAGGGTTCTTCTTTTTTCATCAATATGCAGCTATTCAGAAAAATGTGGAGACTTATAATAAAAATACAGAGTTGTGGAAAAAATAATCTTTTCTCTCAATCCTTCTCCTTTTAATAAATTATCAGAATGTCACAATTTTCTGAAGATGAAGAAAATTTTAAAAATTGTTATTCAGTTCACATATCTAACAAAAAATAGACACACTATATCCTTTCCCATCTGATTCTAATACAATCAGTATTATTCCATGTTCTGCTTAAATCCTGTGTTAATATTCATCATATAGTCTCACCTCCATCATATATTCTCACCCTCATGACTAATTTCAGTCATCATGTTAGTAGGTGGTAACATTCTGTGGAAAGAGAAGGTGAGAGGGAGATGAAAGATGAGTATAACTTGGGGTGATTAAAATAACAAATGACTCAGAGCATGCTCTCTCCTTTTCCTGTTCTTCTTGGTTTGTTGGAACACAGCTCTCTCCTTGCAAGTGATAATATTACTGGTGAAGTGAGCATGTTTTTAAAACGCAAAAGAATGTGCTTGAAAAATTCAAAGCAGAAGGGAAAGATCTAGGCTGTAACCCAGTGAAGTGTGTCACACAGGTTTATTTGTGTACTCTGATTTTATCTCCTCCTGAATATCTCTGTAATAACTGTCTTTTGTGAAGATCCAAAAAAAGTCAGAATGAAAGGGGAAGGAGATAGATAGGATAATTTAACTGACTACTCTGACCAAGAATTTTACTAGTAAACATGGTATGTTCAGTCAGATTCAGAAAACAATAGACATATTCCTAAGTGAATTATCCACTGCCAAGGAATAAATAAAACCATAAATCAATTGTATTTGTTTAGTAGTTACTGCTCCCATCAGAATATGATCAGAATCCCTTACTGAGACCAAAATTCGTTTACAGCTGTCGGTATTCTGAATTATTTTTTTTTGCTAGCAGAAACTGCTCGCTCATGAAGTGAAATTAGTTTATAAAAATATTGGTTACAGCATTTAAATGCAACCTGATAAAATCATGAGCTGCTATTAACAGAAGAATGATGAATAAATACTTTGCTAAATTGGTCTAATAGTTTTGACTTATTTTAACCTTAGGAATGAAGAAGTTTAAAATAACAGGGTTTTTTATGCAGTTTTTTATACAGTTTTTTCTAATATAGCTGGAATGGTGGAAAGCTGATTTCCACAGACTATTTACTGAAAGACTCACCCTTAAGCCTCATACAGGTGAATATCAAATCCTTAGGCACTGCATGTGATGGTTTTCAAACTAAGTCAATCAATACTTCAAAATAATTTAATTTACTTGGGTCTCTGCGCAAGAGATGTATCAAGGATGGTCTGAGGTAAGCAGCACTATGAATTTGCCATGTTTGTACTGACCATGTCAAGCATGGTCTTAATATTTACTGAAATTAAATTTTGGGTTAGCAGCCTTAAAACATTTAAAATTTGTTCTTCACCTTAACATACTGCTTTTACTTTGTTTATTTCTTATCTAGCTTGATGTGTGGGAACCAGACAGCTGAAGATTGAGGAAAAAATACATTGATCTTGCAGTTTGTCAGAAGAAGTAGTACAACAATAACAGAGAGCATAGCTGGAAGGGAAAGTGCTTAGACCATAAGAAATAGTATGGAGAAGAAGGGGAAAAAGAAATAACGGTTGACCTGTGAGTCATGTCGTATGTAAGAACAGCAGAAGCTACTTTTCAAAAGGAAAAAACCCCAAACAGTCGAGACCTAGTGAACAAAATAAAACTTCCCTGTAGTTTGTAGTAACTTTTCAAAAGGAAAAAACCCCAAACAGTCCAGACCTAGTGAACAAAATAAAACCCTGTAGTTTGTAGTAGTATGTTGGCAAACACTAGAGTTCAGAGGTAATTGCATAGGATTTAATTCAGGCATCAGATTTTAAAGTTATTCACTGAAAAATCCCTGAACACTTGTGAAGTAAAAATCTTACTTGTTTACCATTAAAGTATTCTAAATTCTGCTGAAGTGAACATTTGCTATTTGGTTATTAAGAAATGTTAACTTCACAAGATAAAAGGTAGCAGATTAAGAAGTTATAGTAGGAGATAAACACAGATCAGTAACAAAGTTTTTGGTTCAACACTCTCAAACATTTGAGATGTTTTATAACTAGATTTAGCTTTGAATTTGGGAATGAAATTAATTTGTCTATGTTCTATTGGGACAGTACATCTTCACTGAAGTGGATGAGGTCAGATGTCCTCTCAGAACTTGGACAGTTTTCCTGAATGCCTATGGGACTGGACATCTACCCCACAGGGAAACAGATTTGAACATTTGAAAGTGGCCACTATCATTTTAGGTATGTGAATTAAAATCCCCTATTTGAAGTGATAATCAGAGTTTTTTCAGCTAGATTCTTTTCTTGGTTAAGTCGTCTTTTATGATTGCTTGGTAAAAATACATTACACAGGCAAAATTAAAAAAAAAAAAAAGAAAAAGAAAAAAGTTGAATGCTTTCTTTACCCTAAATATGTCTGTCTGCTTTGCAGTTTCTTAATGCTAATATTAAATGCACAAAGGAAATAGCAGAAAAGGCTCTATTCCGGTCTTAACTGTAGTGACATGAAATGCTACTGTAGGTTCAAGGAAAGCAGATTTTAAAGGAAGATTGGTCCTGTGTTTGCGAGGTGATTGTCCTATGCTGTCTAATTAAATACAATTTGGAGTTCGGTATGTCCAACAGTCAGACAAATTTGGAGTTCTGATCAAAGCTTCTTCCTGTCTAAATTAGAGAAATTGCACCTGTCAACATATGTACAATTGCCTTGTAATGATGCAAGAAAAATAGAAATATTTCAAACTACATTTGAAAATTTATTTAGCAGAAATAGAGGAAGACAAAAGTAAGATGGACTAGTGGTGTGTCTCCCTGATACATGCTATAGAAGAGGATTTACTGAATATTTACAATAACTGCATGGAGATCAAAAGAACAATTTGAAAGATTGAATATAATGAACAATTCTTGAAAACATCGCATTTTGAGGAAATGTCATGTGAAAGTTACAGGTTCTTCATACAGAGGGAGAAAAAAATAAAGAAACAAATATTCAATATGTACTGGAATAGAGAGGAGCAGAGGATCCTGGCACTTTGGGAACCTGTTGGTTCTCTCCCCTCCCATAGGGGAGGAGAATCTGCAGAATTCCAAAGTGATGTTGAGAGAGAGGCTGACCTCTTGATGAAGGCTGGTAATGAAAAAGAAAGGAGAACTGGGACAGCAAAGGAGGAAAGATGTTGTACGAACTATGTGGAATGGCATTCTGGCTGAACCTAAAGTAAACTATTAGTTGCCTTTTGCAGATGAAGATTTTAAGATCGAGGGACCATTAAAGCCAGATCCTAGTTTGATTCGACACTAGGTTTTGCAATGGCATTCTGGCTGAACCTAAAGTAAACTCTTCATCTGCAAAAGGCAACTAATATTTTAAGATCAGGGGACCATTAAAGCCAGAGCCTAGTTTGATTCGACACTAGGTTTTGCGTTAATACCAGTGGGATGCAAGGAGATGAAGATAGGGAAGCCAAGTTTTACATGATGACTGAATAGTGTTGTTATTTGATTGTTATATTCAATGACATGAGAAAGGAAAATATACTATTGAGACATTTTCTGGTTTATTTTTTGAATTTTCTTTTCTTTACCTGTCTCTCAGCTTTATGTTTCTCTTCCATTTTTTTGTCTGCATTCGTGTATTTCAAAGCAGCTCCTTCTTCTCATCCCATAGAATCATGAATGAATATAGAGAAAGTCATCATTAAGTTTGGTGTTATCTCAAATAATAGAGGGACAGAAAAGGAAGCATAATATTTACCTGTATGTTTTTAGACTCCAGGACATTATTTGCAGGTGTCAGTAATACCAAGTAAAGACATAACTCTCTCTGATACATGCTTTACTGGCTTATGATTAATCTCCACAGGTCCGATAAAGTAATTAGATTAGGTAAATTGTTCAGTAATGTTCTTCAATTGTTTACTCTCTTTCAGGAATATTTGCAAAAGTGGAAGTAAAAATTGTGATCTATGTAAGAGTATTGTGGGTCAGTGAAGAGCTATAGAAAGTGAATTTGAAGAACTGAAGAAATAGTATGATATAAAGGGAGCATCCACCAAAAAACCTCTCTCTGACCGTGAATGAGGTATGTTATCATTTAAACTTGACTTCAGGTGACTGTCATTTCAAAGCAAGGTCTGGCACTATGAAGAGTATAAAACCAGAGACATTGCAGATGAAAATAATGGGCTACACAGGAACTAATATACTGGGGACAGGAAAATATGTATTGCCCCAAAGACAATATTATTCAGTGTTAGAAAGAAACCCATACCCCTTAAATGCCCCCAAAGTGTAGAAAGGTTGTAACATGGAGCTGAAATCAGTGGTTTATGCTCAATGTCAGTCATTACCATGTAGAAATGAATGAACAGAAAATCACAACTATGGCATGTATTTGGCTCTGGCTTCAAACTTTTCTGTGAATGATGTCGGGGTTTGTTTTATTAGTGTGGTTGCTGACTTGGTAATTAAAGCAGCAGAGTACATCTCTACAGGAATAATTTTGTGCAAATCTAATGTGGCTTATGTATACATTAATAATTATTTACTCTACTACCAGTGGAATAACACATGTGTAATATTAGGACTCAGAAAGGACAGTCTGGGTAACTCTTTGGAACATGTTAGAAGTTGGCTATCTTTTCAAGTTATGCTGAACATTGATGAGCAACTAAATGGGTACATTTTTATTTACTGGGAGCCAAAAGAATGCTGAGCTGCAAATACACTTAGGCTCCAGAGACTTTTACCAGGGCTATAAAAAGAGAACTTTTCCAATTTGCAGTCAGAAAGAAGACATGGGCTCCTCAAAAATATTAAGTTGTTTAAGAATTAGATGTCTCCTCAGTGTTTTCATAGTTTGACCTAACAGAATCAGTCTACTGTTCAGTAATCACAGGTGAAAACTAGGCTTTGTGGGAGTCGATAAAAATTCTGCTATCAGCATCAAGGGAGTCACGATTTGTATATTAATTTCTGGATGTGTGTGCATTATATTCATGAATAGCTAGAGTGAAACACTCTGCCTTTATCCATAAATCTGCATTTCATGCTTCTACATACAAAATAGGTATAAAATTGCGTATATTATACTCTGGGGCCTGTAGCCTTGGATATGAAAAAATTGGGTCCTAAATATGTCTATTGACAAATATACAGATTCCCTGAAAAAAATCCTTAGATGCAGGAATTTACTGCTGGCTATATACAGTACGTGTGCATATCAATTGCAAAGACACAACAAAGAATGTTACAGATTTTCAGAGGAGTAGTGTGATACCAAGTTTAAAGGTGCTTGAGGAATATAAACTACCAATGAAAACAGTAGGGAAGCAAAAGTGAACTGGGTCTCTGTGCATTAGAATAATGGTGTTAAGAGCATTAAACCTGAAGGAGGTTTAAACTAGCTGCATTAATCTATACATTTTATAATGTATGTAATACTGCATCATTTTTAGGAACAATGAATAGCCCACTGAAAATTTCTCGAGTTTTCCGGTAAGGCATGAATTCAGAGAGAACATGGATCACTAAATTTTTTTTGCTAAGCAGCAGAGGTGGATAACCATTCATTTTTTGAAATTCTGTAATTTTTCTGTGTGTTCCCTTTTTGTTCACTTTCCATGTACATTTATGCGATGGAGTTTTATTGGTATGGCAGTTTGCAAAAAGTGAGTTTCAAAGTCATCTGCGTGATGATGAGAGGAAAACGGATTTTAAATTTATGCGCATAAAGTGATTTCACCAGCAGTGTTTGCACATTGATCTACTCAGGAAGCAGGTCTAATGGTGATGTTCATTTGTGTCTACTCACAATGAATGAAGTGCACAATAACTTGTGAGCTCTTTAAAATTACCCTGAGAACTAGGGCATTTTTCAGAAGATTTTAACAGTTGTGTTCCTGCGTTAGATTGAGTGATTGCAAAGATCTTGTAATTTGGTACAAGATCATTAGAAGGTTCCAGTAACCAGATAAGTTGGAGAACATTTTGCTGTAACTTTAATGCAGATTTTACTTTCACTGACCTTTAAAAATACTTCTGTTATTCTGTGTCAGTTTTTCTCAGCTGCCTTCTCACAGTTTCCCCTTACAACCCATCCCAAACTCACTTGGTACTATCTAAAAGAATACAGTTTCTGCCTGAGGGGCTAAAAATCAAAAACCATTCAAAATTTCACAGAATAGCCTGTATTTTATACGAGTTATTTTCAAAGAGTAATATTGTACGGCAGTTCTACAAAGCCTTTGGAATCTCTGCATAATGATACTGATTTGCAGTTTTCATTTAGCTTTCATGTGAATCTGATGAACTAAATTAAATTCTGACATCAGTTTAAAGGTCTTGATCAGTTTGGGTTGAGTAGTTTTATTGGATCAGGACCAGACAGAGGGAAATTCTGATTTTTGGGTAGTCTTGTCTGTTCCTTTATAAATGGAACTTCATTTCCTCTTATGTTGTGCTCTCTGGAGCTTTGTTCAGGCTGGTTTTTAAAAGATTGAGTGATGGGGCTTCCAGTGGGAACCTATAGGAGCTTCTACAAAAAGCCTCTGCCACTACTGGCGTATGAGGGAATGCGATATGAATTAATCTATGTCTTTAATCAGAAGTTTTGGGATGCAATCTAAGTTCTAATGGCTGGATCATTTTATTTCCCAATGAAAATTGAAACAATGCTGTTATTTACGTATTGAGCTATTAAAAAATGGAAAGTGACTGGCTACAGAAGGTGTTTTTTCCATTAGTTTTGCTATAATTCCCTCTGTGACACTGAAATCCAAAGTTAAACCTGTAAGTAATCTGATCTAAATATTAAAGTATGCTCTCTTCCACGTGCCAGATGGCAATAAGCAGCCTGCAGTCACACAAGTTATGTTTCCCTTACGTAGTTACCCCCAAAATTAAATAAAAAAGAGGTTTTTTTCCAGTTTTCTCTGTTATTCAGTGAAAATCATGAAAAATATGGCAGTTCCACTGGACTAATACACAAAGAAGTTTCATTTTCAATCTTTAATACCGCATTTTTATTCTCTTTCTAGATCGCTCTATTACTACTTCCATTTTATCTGTATAGAAATTAAATGCTGTAGCACAAATTCATGTTGCAGAGAAAAATCTTTACTATTGAAGATGGATTGTTTCCTTTCTGTTTGCAAGAGTTTTGTTTTATTTCCCTAATGAAAAGGTTGGCTATTGAATTATGGAGTTAAACTAGAGCATATAATTTCAATCTTTGTCCTTTATAGTCTATTAACCTAGCTTCTGTTTCTCCACGTTTTTCATTTTCACATAGGGAACAATTATATTGTGCCTAGCAGAAAATATAATCTTAAAAGTCAAAACATTTCATGTTTCTTTGGCTTGCAAATTAGCTTTGTTCATATTTTTTTTTTTTTTTTTTAAATCTCTGACAAGCTAGGTGTCAAAATTGTGTAAGAATTTTAGCCTAAATAATCCTAGTAACATGTAGCAATGTTCGGCTTGAGCATGGTTGACAGCACAACTATGCAGTGCCTGTGTCAGTGTAGAAGATAGCGATACCCAGGAGAAATCCCTTCATCCTTTGACAGGATGAACCTGCTGATCAAAGGTTTACACACACCTAAAATGTAATTGAACTTTACACGTACTTTGGCAGAAAAGACAACGTGTGCACCCCACTTGCTATTCGTTCTGCTGTCATGTTGTATATTGTGTTTTGCTGATACAAGCACTTCTGAGTTCATATTTTAAGCCAAGTTACAGAAATGGTAGGGATCTCAGACTCCTTCAGGGTGTTTTCCATATATTTTAGAACGTATAGCTCTAATATTTCATCCAATTTTTGGTGTACCAACAAGAACCCTGTCTTATATTGTAGGCAGAAAGATGTATAATAGACAGACCGCAGGTTATAGGGTCAGGAGAAACTCTACGAAACCCTTCTTGGCCAAAGACATGTTAAATACATATTGACATTGTTGCATCACTTGGTAATTAAAAGCAATAAGATAGTGTTTTCATTATATTTTCTTTGTGTATGTCTTCAGAAAGCTATAACCCACGTGCAGATACTTATCTTCTATCTGATGGTGGAAGAGGTAGAAGTTGGGGACAGGGAGAATCTTATTTACTTAGAATTTGGGTTCTTACTGTGACTTGCAAACCAGCTTGCAAGATGCATGCAATACCAAAATTATACATTCATATCCACAGCGTGGGTCCTCATAATGTTTCTCTGGGATTGATAAAACTCCTTTTTGATAGTAGAGTATAGCAAAACATCAATATTAAGCCCTTCCGTTCAGTCTGATGAGTAGAACTAATTTAATTAAGTCCAAAGTGACTTAACTAAAAACATGACTGGCAGATGAAAAGCGTGTAAGCAAACGGCTGTCTTTTCTTCCTTCATTCAGACAGTTTTTGTTCTCATTCAGTAGTTTTTCCTGTGATGTGTTGAAAAGAAACATTTCTGGTATCCAAATAACGGAGTATTTCCCTAGACTCATGTTTCTTGCCTAGAAGGAAGTGACAACCACAAGAAAACTGAGATGCAGCACATTGTTTAAAGGGGGACACAAGCGAAATGCCTTTTATTGGGTATTGTATGTTTTTTTCCCAAGGATATGTTTCTTCTACCCTCGTATATATAATTCAATTTGTCATAAGCTCCAATTTAGTAGCTCTTTAATAGCCCTTTTAAAAAAAACAGTTCAATCTATCTATGTGTACACGTGAAATTTCACTGTATTCTGCTTTAGGTATATTAATATTTACCAACACTATTTATGCAGGATTTTTTTTCTTTACTGGTGAATTACAGGTAGGGTCAGACACAAAAAAATTCCATAGGTAGTTAAAAAAAAAGTGAAGATAAGAAGGACTTCTTATTACAAGACTTCTCAAGCATGTATTACCTATCTCCAAATACATAACATGGCTTTTTGCAACACCCCGTACCCAGCTTTTGGTGAAGTTCAGCCCTTCGGTAAAGCTTATGCTTTCTTCAGAAAGTCAGATTTTTCCGGAGCAAGTGGTTGACTCAGGACTGAAATAAATATATGAAATCAAATATTTGGGACTTACTGTATACCACTGAATGAATTCCCTTTTGATTTTTCTCTTCTTTACCATGCTACTTTTACGACAAGTGTTACATTTATGGACAAAAAAGTAATTATCAGTGCTTTGTTATGATTGCCCTGGATATGAAGCATTATATTATAATCATCATCCTATCTATGATTAACAATTCAACGTTCAAGAATGTTTGATTATAAAGTGTTAATCTGCTGTGAAGGAGGTAAGTTAGTAGTTAAGTTAATAGTTAGTCACTGAAAACACGAAATTCTCAAGTTCTTTTCCTTGCATATTTTTTTTGTAACCTTGGTTACAAATGCAAGGCCTAGGATAATAAGTCATGTAATGAAGCAAGGTCTTAATCATCAAACCACATACATTTCTATTGTTAAGGCCTGCAATTCTGTACAGATACAAGAAAATAAATGCAAAAGAATAATGATTTATAAATCTTTGGTAGCTTCAGTAAAAAAGTCTCAAATCAACAACAAAAAAACCCCGACCAAAACCCCCCTGGCTTTCACTTACATTCTAATTTGCTGGTTTCTACACTGGGAGCCAGACTTCAAGACTTCATCACAAGTTAGTGTTGTTCTATGAATATTTTATTAATTGGCTGATTCAGTCTTCTTCATTAGACAAGAGGATGAACTGAGAGACACCTTTTAATGCAAGCAGAATGTGACCACCTTCAATGGCACTCACCACCAGCAGTATACATTGCTTTCAAAATTAAGGAAGTCAAACCAGCTCAGGGAAATTGCACTGCTTACGTCAGAATAAAGGAGACCAAATAAACTGCACAGCTGATACAAAAGTAAGAATTTTTTTTTCACATTTTAGTAATTATTTAGTAAGCTGATATCAAACCATATGTTTGCAGTAAGCCATATAATAAGCATTACTGGTATCTGCTTGCCATTACTTGTTCAATGATGTCTTCCTTCAAATTACGTAATGTATTTGGTCAACCTGGACAAGAGCAGGCAAAGGACATGATCTGATTTCTGTCTTCAAGTGCCTAATGGAGGGTTATAGTGAGGAGAAAACCAGACTCTTCTCTGATATAAGCAGTGAAAGACTGAGAACCAAAGGACAAAAGTTTCAGCACAGGAATTTCATATTAGATGTAAGGAAATTAAGGTGGTCAGACACTGAAACTGGTTGTCCTGAGAGGTGGTAGAATCACCATCCTTGGAAATATTCCAAATTCAACTAGACACAGTCCTGAGTGACCTAATCTGACTTTGGAGTTGACCCTACTTTGGTAGTGTGTGTGTGTGTGTGTGTGTGTCTGTAGGTTGGATTACATGACCTCCAAAGATCCCTTCCAGCTTAAATTATTCTATAATTATATGATACAGCTGAAGTGGGAAATTCGTAGCAAAGTGGTAATGCCAGATGATTTTAAATTTAGATTGCAATAGTGAGTATCCATACAGAGTCACCTGAATGCCAGATGTCCTACAGAGTTCCAGTGGGATAGTTTGCAAAGCAAGAGTCATCACATTTTGAATAAGCATTGCAGAAAGAATGGATATTTACTTTGGAATCTTTCCAGTGGGAGCAAAAAAAGTAAAATCTGATTCCAGAAATCGTGAGACTGGTATAAATCTTCATTTCTGTGTAACCGCGTGCATGTAACCTGAGTGAGCTTGGCCAAAGAAAAAATAACATTTTCAAGCCGATACATATTTACAAGATCTGCAAGTAAATAAATCCATTCCAAAATGACGTGAAGTCTGTTTTAGTGCTCTTCTGATAGGCAGCCCAATTTTACAAACACCAGTTATCTGTCCTGTGGATGATCCATGCAAGAAGAAAAATCTTGGAAGTGAAAGCGAGTCTGAAAGATCCTTAAAAAACTTTTCTTTTTCTTGGAGCTCAGGGTGAGGAGGCACCTCTGGTAGCTCAATGGAATCTGTAGGGGATTAAAAGAAATCTTTAAATGATTGCATGATATATATTACCAGACAGAAGAATAGCAATACCTTTTTCTGTCCACTGTGCATCTTTCCCTCATACAGTTTCCTCCTTTCTACCACAGAATACTTCCTCTTCCTTACCCACCCATCATGCTTTTTCTATCAGCCAGATACAAATTTCAGCTCTCGTTGCGGACTTGCATCCCCTTTTTTGGTGACAGCAACCATAGCTTTTACAAGAAACGGGAATTATTTGTCCCTTTTGGTGTCCCTTTTCATCTCACTTAGTGTTATGGCTCTGTGACAGATTTTCATATAGCCAAAACATTTTAGCAAGCTTTTATTTTGGTGTCCAGCAAATTTCCTTCAAGGATTTTGTGAAAGTTACTGCCAGATTCTATTTTGTAAAAGTATTTGAGAATTTTACAGTATTTTTCATGAAAGCAGCAAGCTTAACAACTAAGGAAACTCAAGTGTTGTCCTATATTAACTTTCCAAACATCATAACTCATTGTGTGTTTGGTTACATATCAAATCAAGAAGACAGAAAAAGTTTGTATGCATGTAAGTTCAGCAGAGTGATGGAAATAGTGAAGCTAAGCAAAAGCAGATCCTTTAGCTGGTCGATACTTATTTGCAGCCTGATGGTGAAAACAGAGGGAATAGCATAATAAGCAATTTTGGAATAAGAATTATTATAGTGTTTAGTTCAGCTGAAGGATAAGAGGGCAAGTGCATTAGTGCTTCAAGCATTATATCGGGGAAACCATGAAGAAACTTCAATTTTCAGACAATCGTGGTGTCTCAGAACTGTTCTTAGTTGTAACCTTAATATATTTGGTACAGATAAGAATTAAACTTTCGCTTTTTTTTTTTTTTTTTTTTAAAAAAAAGGATCAGATTAAATGTTAATGACCATAATTGCATTGACCTCTGGGATGATCTCTGGGTTGGGATTTTACATATCTTGTCTTCTAGAAAGAAGTCCTGGGAAAAGCATGAATGAAAAAGCATTCTAAAAATTTGAGTGAGTTTATTATTGATGTGGATGAATGTGCTGTTAGAAAGAGGTAAGCTAGCATATATATATTTTATTTAAAAAAAAAAATCAATTTGTGTTCATTTATTTACTTACTTACAACTTAGACATGAAATGCAATCTGAAAACAAATTGATACTTCATTTTTGCTTAATAAAAATGGATTGAAATAAGTGATACTCCAGCTGAGTTCTGCATGGTACGTTGATTTTTCCAATTCCAGAAGAAATTAGGGATCCAAATTTGCTTTGAAAAAACTGCTGTCTAAACCATGAAGCTGTCTTAGTCGCTTGTTCAACTCAAAACTAAAGTAAGAAGTCATTCTTTAAAACAGCCCATTAGAGAGCTGAAGTGTAAATAACTGTTTATTCGAGTTCTCTGGAGGAAAATGCATCTAGTTTTGGCATTGATTCAGCCCTTAAAATTATTTGATTGTAGTTATAAAAGACATTCTGACAAAAAAAAAAAAAAGAAAAGGGGAAAGGAAGGAATTAAGCTGACAGGGACTTATCACTGTCAATATAGTGAGAAACAAGTTAGAGGAGTTGACAAACTATAACTTGTCCTGAGGGAAATGAGGCTTTGACATGAAATGTCTTTTGCTGATGTTAATATCCTTAAAGAACACAGTCTGCAAGAACCACGTAGGGTGGAGAAGCATGTCAGCAAATACGCAAACATCACCAAGCTACCCATCATCTAACTGTGCTGCACAGAAATTGTGCTGGTGATAACACCTTCTAACTGCCTTAGATGAGGGGAGGAAAAGACAGTTTTATTAGTATTTAGGATTTGGATTTCTTCTATGGTGAATGAATCTCACCTAGAATTTCAGGTATTAAAAATGTTTTCTGGAAAAAGCAGTGGACAGAGAACTGGTGACCGTTACTAAATCATCATGGAATGCTTGGTTCGTGAAAACACAGGAGGACTGATGACCAGCTGAGTTCAGCACAGGAGCCTTTAAATCCTTTGATCAGTGCAGCTATACATAGAAGGAGCAAATTCCTTTGCCTGGAGCCACAGCAGCAGTAAACACCACTCCACAACTCTTAACAGAGATTTCCATATGGTTGTTCTCTGACAACCTATGCCAAGGCCTCTATCTAGGAAGGCAGTGATCATGTCAGGCTGTGGTTGTGGTTTCACATACAACTGACACGATCACAGTTGCAAAAGGGAGCTGCCCTGGGCTTGGATGCTGCAGGGTCCTGTCCTGTGCAGTCCCTTCTCAGCCAGCTGAAGGACTTTACCTCAGCCATACAATCCTGACACCTTTTCTCCTCCCCTTCTGCACAGGAAATGATGAAATGATCAATGGAACCTCAAGGTGCCTTTAGGACTTGGAAGTTTACCTCCCCTTCTGAAACCAATCATTGCTGATAATGTAGTTGCAAAGTGAAGACCTATCTTTTTGCTCTTCTGCTGAAATCCCAGGTCGCTTTTGCAGGATCGGCAGACTCGCAAGGAACAGGTTCAAGGTTTGTGTGTCTCAAATCCATCTCTCAGTTCACCTGCTCTTCTCTCTCATCTCTTTCCATGCGTAAGCAATCAATACATCTGTCTGGGGTAGTATTTAAACACGTTATTCAACAGACGATAATTTATTCAGTAACATTTGTTTTGTATTTATTTGGTTTTCCAGCTGATCTGACACTATTTGAATACAATAGTCTGTAAAACTAGCTGGAAGGCTGGGTTCTACCTCTCACTGAGCATTGATAGCCTCCCTCTCTGTAAACAGACCCTCACAAAAATGAAAGAATGCTAACAGCGGGTAAGGCAGGCAGAATGGACACTAAATAGCTGGATCCCTTCTCAGAAGTGCTGGATTACTGACCTTCAGATGTGACTGGTCAGAATGCAAGAAGTTATACTAATGTGAGGGAAGTAGATAATAATCACATTTTTATTAGAAGTATGCGTGTCTCTCTCTATCGACTCAGCTTTATATTGTGATGTACTGGAGGAGTTAATTTATTTTCTGGGACAAATGAGTAAACATATCAGCTGTACCAAGAGAAGGAATTACTTTGAAGAATGTGCCTGTCTGTCAGAGATTATTCTGTGCTGCTGGTTGAAGAGTTAGTATGAGTACTTGTTTCAACTAAAATTAGCTGGGTTCATGTACACTTTTTCACTAGTAGATCTTTGATAACTTGGCTCAGATTGTGACTGTGGCCTTAGAGGTGGTGACAGTCACAGGGACAAATTTGATTCAAAATGCCAAGGGCTATCAGTATCATCTGATTGCAGATACACTGGAACTACAGCAACAGGACACACCTTTTAATGTTGGCAGCTAAAGACTTATGCAGAAGGGAGATCAGCACAATGTAAAAATAACACAGAGAGAACTTGAAGCAAAGATAGCCACCATAAAGTGGGGGAAAACCTACCCTCCTAAACACAATAGAAGAGAAGAAGTGCTTAATACTCTAGGCCAGAGAGGCAGGCAGGATTGCCAGTGCACATTGATGCTGCAGCATCCTTTGTCCTTTTAATTCAAGACACCTAAACAGTGTGTGCTACTTGGTTAACAAAGATGATTCAACGTAGCTCCCAGGAAAGATAAGTCTCCAGGGTTCCTTTGGGGTTGGATGGAGGGTGATTGCTATGATAAGAAACATGAACACTGAAGCTGCTAAGACAGATTTTGGCATTGTGGAGTTCTGTGGCCTAACTTTGTTTGTGTTCGTAATGTACATTGTATCTACAGCAAATTAAACTTTTATCCACATTGTATTTAAACTGCTAAAATCTCAAACCTGGAGTCATACTGACTGCATGCTGTTGCTCCAGGTCAAGGGCACATCAATATTAAAACAAGCTTTTTGCCAATGTACCTACACATCAACTTGTTTAAGCTTGTTCCAGGTGTGCTCCTGGATCGTGTCAGGTTGTTTGTGAATTTTGTTTCCCTGCTGCAGAGCTTTACCTTCACACAGTGCCTATTTCTGAACCAGATGGCAAAACTCTAATATTCGAACATTAGAAATCCTAAATAATCACCTTGTCTAATGACTGTGTGCATGAAAGCTTGTCCTTTGTCTCAAACGTATCAGCCTGGCTATGAAAAATGGAGCAAGAATAACACTTTATGATGATTAACAAAGGATGTCTAAAAAACTTTCCTTCTTCACTCCAGCTTCTCACTTCAGTCACTGCTGACTGCAAAATCATTGACCTTTTGCACTCAGTCAGCAGTCCCCTAATGCAGGACTTAGCAAAAAAGCAAAGAGACAGAACTGGAAAACACTATCTTTCTACTTCAACAGCTCATTACAAGCTGGAAATTTGTAAATGATCAGCAGTAACTACCATGATTTTGCTGCCCAGTTTTAATTTCTGTGAAGAAAGATGACTCAAAGTGCAAAGGCAACTCTGTGCGCACCTTTAACAAAGCTGCCTTCACTAACCTGATGTGTACTTTTGGACTAATCACTGTACCTATACCTTGTGTGATTTTAGCTCACTTTCTGCAATTTAGAGATAATTTTCCCTTTGTTAAATTTTTTCCAGAATGCCTGAGGAAAATATATTTGGGCAAAGTACTAAAATCTTTGAAGCAAAAAGGATGCACCTCAGTTGGTGGTGGGTTCTCACTCCTGTTCTTCCAAGTTTTTGAACATAGATTATATCAACTCAGTAAATTGTAGTGGGTCTTTTGCTTCCTTGTTTGTTGGTTTGATTAAAATAATGGAGAAGAAATTATAAGGGAAGGCATTTGCAATCTAAATTGTTGAGATGTTTTCTTAATATGAAACGTGTAGAAGATGATGTACCTGGTGGCTTTATACTCACAGAGGAAATATAGAAATTCCAAAGCCATAAAGCAGCTCACAGGAACTTTGGTTTCAATCTGCTTATTTTGGATGTGACTGCAGTACTTAAGATATTTTGAGGTTGAGTGTTGCTCAGTTTTTAAAATTAAAAATGAGGTTCTCTAATCCTAAATGCTGTAGCTAATTGTGTGATTCTAATGAATTGTGACCCGTGTTACTACAGTGAAATATTTACAACAGTTGGAAATCTCAATTAAGTTATAGGGTATTTACCAGATGGATTTTATGAGAAGGTGAACCAAGGATGGGGACTAGGAAAGCTTAATTTGTTGAGATGCTGCCAATGATACTCTGGAGATCAGCCATAATTCAGGCAACTGTATTGCCTGCCATCCTGGGGTTCTGTGGTCGCTAGGTGCAACTATCCTTGCCAAATGTCTGGGCTTCTCCAAAACAGACCTGCATTAAAATTAATTAAATAAATAGTAACAAAAATTATTCACAGCTACATAGAGATCAACAGAGAATTTATACTAATAAAAAAAGGTAGTGATGTCAGGCATGATTTGCAATATAACAGTATCAATTACTCTTGTAATGATGGGAAACTGTTCTTAAAGCACGCAAGCAGGGCAGTAGGAGTGGAGCGTTTTCACTCTGAGATTTCTGCATGTTGTTCGGTGTCTTGTTCCTTTGCCTGCCTTTAGTCATGGAGGTGTCTATTTTGTGGAAGATATTAACCAACTGTCAGATAATCGTACTCCTAGTTGAATAAAGAAGGGGGGAAGCACTAGAACAGTTAAAGGAGCAGTTACTGAGGTATATCCTTAATACACTGTGAGCAGTTGATAGTGTTATTAGTCATTCCATTTTTAATTTTCATGAAATGTTGAACAGAATCAGTCACATAGCAAATAAACACCCAAGAACTTGGGGCTTTTATTCCACACAATCTATCCTAATATATTGTCTCAACAACTTTGTCAGTAAAAATGGTGCAGAAACCTTAAAAAGACCTGCCCTTCTAGTGACTTTGTAAAAGGACTTAAATAGAACAGAGATTAAAAAGAAACAACTATAGGAAAAAAAGATGCAAATCCTTTTAGAACTTTTTCATTTTCAGAACAGAGCAGAGAAGTGGTCATGGGCCATAGTGATTTAATTTATTAAAGTGCTGCTTTTTTTCTAGTCTGGATTTATTCATATTTGGGTATGAGCAGAGGCTGATTCTCTCACTTTAACTCTCTCACTCAAAATGTAAAGATGAGTAACTGCACTATGTACTCAGTTAAATTATATTGATGTAAAACTTCTATGAAAAGAAGATTGGCCTTGTGGTTGGGAAGATCTCACACTGAGAAAGTTAGTAAAATTTATCCCTGAATTTGCATGAGCTGTGACATTCTTACATATACCTAACGCTTTTATCTTTGAGAAAGTACAAGATAATGGAAAAATCATACAGCAGATGAAGAACAGAATTCTATCACGTTTCTGATCACACCATGCCTGTGTATAGAATTGAGCACACTGCCCAAACTGGATGAGTAGGACAGCAACAGAACAAAGAAAAAAAGTGCTTCTATTAAGACACTTCTGTTCTTCTGTTGTTAGCTCTCCATCAACTCTGATAAAACCTAGATTAGCAAAACTACTGACGTAGTAACTATATTTGGGTAATGGTACAGACAGCAGAGACCATTGAAAAGTGCCTGTGACTCAAGTTTTTTTCTGTCATTGACTGTAGCTAAGAGCCTGCCTCATAATGAAGTGAGTTAGCGGTGGAAAAACTTGTATGATTTATTCTAAGCATTCAATATGCATGTGCACGTCACTGTTCATTCCTATTTAACAGCAGGTCAAGTCAAAGTTCCAGATGAAACAATTCATATTTTAGATGGGGAAAATACACAAGCGAGACGCATGCAGAGACTTGGTACACTTTGACCTTCCAGCTGCCCACAGGTTTCAAATGTCAGTTACCACAAGAAATACATCAATCCTAGTTTCCTTTGTACTTTCTACTTGTACAGATCATAGAATCCAAAGTGTTTGCCTACCCAAGCTGTTCGGTAGAGTTTTCTTTTTCACATAAGTATCATGTATTTTAATTAATTGGTTGCAGCATAAATTTTGTCATCAGCCTTCTTCACTCCTGTTACGGAGCACTTATTAAAAGGTAGACTCCTTGGCACTTTTAACTTTTGGTATATGAAATTCATTACACTGACATTTAATCGCTTCAAGATTTCCACCCTGATTTTTCTAATACTAGTAGACTGACATCAGAGCAAAGGTACACTCTACAATTTGGCTTACAAATGATGTACTGGGAAGTCTGATGAATCAGAGTCCTTAAGCACATAGTTAATTTGAGCTGATGCCCGCTTGACTTCAGAAGGAGTACACCCTTTTCTTAAATGTTTGATCAGGTCAATAAAGAACATGAAGTGATGGCCTTTTATGCATCTCTTTCTGATTAGAGCTTTGGGAGACAGATGACTAGTATGTGATTACTGGGTAACCTTCATGTCATTTGAAAAGCAGCTCCACTACTCCCACTTATGTTTAAAAC